>NC_090183.1:46754355-46759355 GCF_024679245.1 Pseudorasbora parva
CACACACGGCTCCTGCTCCGTTTAAAAGGATCTCGGCTGCTTTGAATGAAACAGGTTTAGATGGTGATGTTCATTTAGTTTATTTCACATTTTTGCACAATTATGTAAAGTCTGAATATGCCGTGGCCTCAGGGTGTGTGTGTGTGTGTGTGTGTGTGCTCTACATGCCACCAGAGACCAGCCCAAAACACACAATAAAATCATTGAAATGCTGCATAAAGCTAATTTCAAAATATCAATAAATAAATGCATGATTCAAACGTGCAGAAGAGTGAACGCATTTGCATTGTGACTTTATTTTTGACGGAAAATTATTACATTAATGCAATTAATGCATGAAAATTCATCCACATATCCCCGTTTAAGAGTAGGCTTTATGTTTGATATGTAAAATATAATTTTTGCATATTTGAATAAATGTCATGTGCTGTTCATTAACCTGAATTAAATCCATCGGTTAATCATTCATCTCCAATATGAAATATTCAGAATGTTTGTTTATTGTGAGACTCACCAATGCCATCAGACTCATATATATTTAATATCTCGTATGATACACACACACACACGCACACGCACACGCACACGCACACACACGCACACAAGAAATGGATCATGTGCTGCTTTGTCCCAAAATACGTTCTTTAAATGCTTTGCTAATGTAGGTTATGAAAACATTATTTATTAAAAGTGAAGTCCCGCTGGTCTATTGTGCCGTATGTCGAGAGAATCGCTTCGCAAACAAGAACAAATGTGGGCGGGGCTTGATTGTGTCTGTGGGGATCTGATTGGATGGCTGTGGTTTGCTATTGGCGGATCTCATGTGAGTGGCAGGTGGCCCCGCCCTCATCATCAAAGAAGAGATGAAGATATTCTGACTCAGGATTATTAATATCGCAGATCGCATCTTCCTCTTCACGGTACTCCAGAGATTATCTATGAGGTTAAGGTCAGGCGAGTTTGCTGGCCAGTTAAGAACAGGGATACCATGGTCCTTAAAGCAGGCACTGGTTTCTTTGGCACTGTGTGCAGCTGCCCAGTCCTGTCGGAAAATGAAATCTGCATCTCCATAAAGTTGGTCAGCAGCAGGAAGCAGGAAGTGCTCTAAAACTTCCAGGTATACGGCTGCGTTGACCTTTGACGTCCGAAAACACAGTGGACCAACCCCAGCAGATGCCATGGCTCCCCAAACCATCACTGACTGTGGAGACTTTACACTGGAGCTCAAGCAGCGTGGACTGTGTGCCTCTCCGCTCTTCCTCCAGACTCTGGGATCCTGATTCCCAAAGGAGATGCTCAATTTACTTTCCTCAGAGAGCATAACTCTGGGCCGCCCAGCAGTCCCTTCTGTCTTTAGCGCAGGCGAGACGCTTCTGGATGCGAAGCTGAAACTCATGTCCTGCAGACGTCTGTGCGCAGCGGTTCTTAAAGCGCTGACTCCAGCTGCAGTCCACTCTTTGTGAATCTCCTCCACATTTTTGAATGGGTTTTGTTTCACACTCCTCTCCAGGGTGTGGTTATCTCTATTGCTTCTGCACTTTTTTCTAGCACATCTTTTCCTTCCCTTCGCCTCTCCATTAATGTGCTTGGACACAGAGCTCTGAGAACAGCCGGCCTCTTCTGCAGTGACCTTCAGTGTCTCGCCCTCCGTCTGTAAGGTGTCAGTGGTCGTCTTTTGGAGAACTGTCGAGTCAGCGTTCTTCCCCATGATCGTGTCGCCGACAGAACTAGACTGAGAGATCATCTAAAGGCTGTTTCAGGTGTGTTGAGTTAATAAGCTGATTAGTGTGTGGCATCAGGAGTCTTCAATATTAAAGCAGCACTAGGTAACTTTTCAACCTTCATAATATATTTTTTAAGACTCTTGTGATGATAAATCGACTTACAATAGGTTGAATGACACGTCTGCCATAGCCTGATGTGGTCTGTATCGTTTTTAATTGTACTTTTAAACTTCGGGTTTCGGGTAGTAACCCGAGAACAAAAAGAACTACATAATTCGACTGCTTTACGGCATATACGTCACTTCCACTAACACACAAACTTCCTTAAATTCGGACGTGCGAGCCCAACTTTGTTCGTCGGATAATATAGTCATGTCCGAAGCAACACAGACAAATAAGAAAGAAAAGGTTTTGTTGGAGGAAAGCAATAAGAGGAAACGAAAAAGTGCTGTGATTAAAGGCAGGACGAGGATCAACATGTGACCCGTGTTTGCTCGTCGGCGTGAGCTGAAGGAGGCGTGCCCGACCGATGCTGTCCTGCTCGTTACGGTGATTACCGACCACTCAAACATTGAACTGAAGTATCATATAGATTCTGTAAAACGGTAACCAATAGACTACTATAATGACGCTGGCTTGTAAACGTAAGCATCGTGATTATTTGGCGTTTGAAAAAAATAAAACCCATGAAATTATATTCATATGACATGCTGAAGCATATGCCACTGACTGTAACGTTACCTGGGATGAAGACATTTCACACGCGACGCCAGAAGAACTCGAACTCCTCTTGCAGTGTTCAGGGGAACTGTTAGTGCTGCACCAACCCGTGGGACGCTTATATGAAGTTATTTGGCCCGCACCGCACCACTGTATATATTTTTACAACGCGCCGCGCACCCGCGACCATTAAATAGGCATACGGGGTCCGCGGGTTATGGGACGACCCGCGCATCACTTGTTCAGGGCTATCAGGGTTGTCATGTCAACAAATGCACGCGCGATGGCATCCCCTGTTGTAGGAGGACGGCTCTTACGACAGTTAGTTGAGGATATTATTTTTTCCAAACTGTAGGGGGACCCCGAGAGCAAAAGTAGCCAAGTGGGGCTTTAAACCTTTACACAATATACTACTTTTCTAAAATACTGAATTTAGGATTTTCCTTAGTTGTCAGTTATAATCATCAAAATTAAAGGAATAAACATTTGGAATATATCAGTCTGTGTGTAATGAATGAATATAATAAACAAGTTTACTTTTTGAACGGAATTAGTGAAATAAATCACATTTTGATGATATTCTAATTATAAGTCCAGCACCTGTATACTGGTGTGTTCTTTGAGAGTTTCCTGATGGTCTTCTTATTAAAGTTCCAGTTTCCTAGCCTGACAAGCCAGGCCCCTGATCAAGATGTTGGGTCTGAGAACACACCGTTGGCAGGACTCAATGAACGGTTGTCTTTCAAAGTCTCTCTGCATGCAATAGGATAGCGCTACAACCAACCAGAGGAATGAAGAAGGTGAAACGGACAGATTAAACGTTTGCCGTATCCGGTCAGCAAAACTCTGATATTTGTATCTTCCTTTTTTTAAGAATTCACTGCTGTTCTTTGTTCTTTTCTCAAAGAAAAAGCTTAACTCCAAGTCTTATAGAGTCGTGCCCAAATCCGTTTCGAAAGGCAGCTGTTTGCCAGCTTCTTTGCTTTCAAGTAGAGGAACCATCACAACTAAGCGTCATTATGTTAACCCCGCCCACTGACTCTATACACGATCTGATTGGCCTGACTAGAGTTTGGTTTTTCCAGCTCAAAGGTCAACGGAGAGTTGCTACTCGCCCTGGTGCGTCTCAATATCTAGGCTACCAGTTTCCAGTTCTTCATCGTATTCGTACCCAAAGATTCCTCACTAAAACTGATTAAATGTTTCCCTCACTTTGAGCTGTGTGTGTTCCTTAATCGCTAATGTGACCTTTGACCCCACAGACTGATCTAAATGAAGCACTGCTTGCTCAATGGTTAAGCTAAACTGGTATTATCTAATGGTGTTCTTAAATCTAATAGTTGATTGGTTGATTGTGATCCGATACATCCCTTTATATCAAAGAGACATTATCAAGATGAGTTTAACGCTGAGTTCTGCTCATGTTTAATAACCAGCTGTAGAGAATAAACTGTGATGATGTGAGAATTTCTGCTAACACTTTATTTTAGGGTTCAGTTATTAACTATTAACTAGTGTCTTATGATCATGCATATTACTAGGATATTGTCTGTTTATGAGCACTTCTAAAGCTCATATTAATGCCTTATTCTGCATGAGCTTATTCTACATCCCTTAATCCGACCCAATACCTAAACTTAAACACTACAGAAACTACCTTACTAACTATTAATAAGCAGTACATTAGGAGTTTATTGAGGCCGAAGTCGTAGTTAATAGTCAATATGTGTTCCCCATACTGAAGTGGTATCGGATTTTTGAATACATATGAGTTTGACTGTATTTGGAAATTTAATTAAACAGTGATTGAGATCTGTTGGAATTTGTATTTTCAAACTTATACAGCTCATGTACATTTGAAGAACATATGAAGAGTTATGTTCCCTTTAACTTATTCCTTACATTTTCTTGAATTGGTCCTAAAAAGGTCTTAAGTAAACCTGCATGATGTGGATAACTAAGACCAGATGACTCATAATGAATATTAATGTTTTTGGGAGAACATTCATGACTTTGTGCTGGAGTGTGTGGAGGAACAGACCCTAATGTTCCAGTCTTTGTGTTTTCAGCCGATCTCCTGAGGATCTGCTAAAGTCTCAGAGCGAGCTGTGGTCCTACATCTAACCTGGAGTCAGCGCCAGAGGATCAGAGGTTCGCTGGACACCAGCAGGCCGGACTCTCTCTCACACACTCACACTCACACACACACTCTCTCTCTCTGGCACACGATTCTCCCCGGAGCTGAATTACAATCCCAGCAATGTGAGTTTTAGCACGACAGGTGTTAATAGATCCAAAAACTAACCTCTCACATTCACACGCACACAGATGAAAGCACGCGTTCATTTCACACACAAACTCACACACACACACACACACGCTCGAGCGGCTGGACTCGTGGTGCCACCTGTCCGTGCGGCCTCCAGGTGGGCAGCAGATAGAGTTTCCCGTCATAAACACGCATTTCTCCGCTGTTATGGGAACGCCAGATGCTTCCGTATCTCTCGAACATGAAATCATCTCTGGATCTGAGAAGTGGCAGACGGGTTAGACATG
>NC_090183.1:46766855-46769355 GCF_024679245.1 Pseudorasbora parva
AATAAATAAATAAATAAATAAATAAATAAATAAATAATATTGATGAAAATGACAAAATCACAACACGGTTCTTAAAACTCTATATAAACATATATAGAAAATTTATAGAGAAAATTTAAATTTATATAGATTTATAGAAAATCTATATAAAAATTCTATATAAAATATTTTTTTTAAATCAAGAGAATCTATAATATTCTAAAACAACACTGACAACGTCTAATTTCTTAATTCTATAAATGCATTATAATGTTTAATAAATATATTAAAATAATTGAAATTAATGCATTTTTTGCAGTGCATTCTGGGATTGCAATCTCTGTGAAAGATGCATGATTTAATGTTTGCAAACAATTTTTATTTGCGGACGTTTATCGCTGCACATCGTTATTGTGTTAATAACCTTAAGTCAGATTATCTTCATCTCTTCTCTGATGATGAGGGCGGGGCCACCTGTCACTCACATGAGATCAGCCAATAGCAAACCACAGCCATCCAATCAGATCCCCAGACACAATCAAGCCCCGCCCACATTTGTTCTTGTTTGCGAAGCGATTCTCTCGACATACGGCACAATAGACCAGCGGGACTTCTCTTTTCATGGCAATTACATTTATTATTTTTAATATTTATATTTCCAAGTTATATAATTCATATGTGTTACTGTAGAGGATACAGTTGCCAAGCAACGCAGCCTCAAACAGCTCATCCAATCAGAACTCTGAACTAATTTGATGAAATAGTAGATGTGCTCTGAGTGTGTGTAGATGTTGACAAACTGTGTGGTGATTTGGGGGGTGTGTGTGTCAGTCCGGCCTGAAATGAGTGTGTGTTACAGTCAGTGTGTGACTCTCTTTGTTTGAGCGACCAATCACGTGAGTTTAGGGGCGGGGCTATCGGTCTGACTGGCCAATGGCAGGCGGGGGAGTGTTTGGTGTTTTGACAACGCTGATCTGAAAGTTGATCTCACACACTTATATTCTGTTTAAACAGGGAATGAGATCAAAAACTCCCAGAAATCATTATGGGATGGAGCCACAGTTTCAGTGTTAATGAGAGAGTTTCTCTGGCAGGCGGCGGCGCTCGCTGCTTTGGAGAACTTGTTGGAGTTTCTTCAGCCGTGAGCCGCCATATGCCACGGTCACATGACCTCTGTGTACACACACACACACACACACACACACACACACACACACACACACACACACACACACACACACACACACACACACACACACACACACACACACACTTTAAGTTTTGCTTAAAATAAGATAAATAATCTGCCAATGGGGTGAGAAAAATAATCTTGTTTTCTGTTTGAATTAAGATTATTTTTCTCACCCCATTGGCAGATTATTTATCTTATTTTAAGCAAAAACTCTCTTCATTTTGAGTTATTTTTTCCCCAAAACAAGACAATAATTTGGACTTGTCTAGTAAATGTTTCTTAATGTAAGAATTGTTAGATATTTTGACTAGAAACAAGACAAAAATACTGAGTAAGAAGAGCATTTTTTGCAGTGTATTGTCTTTATACTGTACAAACTGTATGTTCTATCTCCCTACACTGCTCTTGCCCATAAACCTACCCAACACACACACACACACACACACACACACACACACACACACACACACACTGCATTTATTTTCTGCGCATGGAGAAGTCCCTCTAAAATGATTTGTAAATGTCTGAATGATGATCTTCAGCGATGGATTGGTGTTTGTGGTCCGTGCGGTGGAGATCTGTGTGCCGACTGTAGGGTGCAGCAGTCGTCTATGATAGAAACACACACACACACACACCGTACGCGCCGGCTCTCGGCCTGCTCACACACACTGAAGCCTTCACATCGCTCACATCCGTCCCTAAAATACACTCTTCAAGACTGCCATGTGCAACATTAGAATAATTAAATCTCTTTTCATTTGCATTATCTATTTATATTGTTTTTCTGTTTAATTTACAGGGAACATATATAATAATAAAATAAGATATTAATAAAAACAATTTAATATTTCTGAAATGCATTATTATCAGTTCATATTTTTGTGAAAACGTCTTTTTTTTCAGGATTCTTTCACTGCAAAACAATAAAAATAAAAATGCTTTACTTATTTAGTTTTTTTGACTTACAAATATCTAAAAATTCTTAAATCAAGATGATTTCGCTAGATAAGTGAAATGACACCAGATATTTTTTCCTGTTTTCTTGAAAATATAATCTAAATGAAGAGAGTTTTTCCTTAAAGCAGGCGAAACGATCTGCCAATGGGGTGAGGACAATAATCCCAAAAAAGGAACAAGATAATTTCTCATTGGCAGATAATTTTGCTTCTTTTAAGCAAAAATCTCACTTAATTTCCCTCAAAACAAGAAAAATATCTTATGTTATTTCACTTATCTAGAAAAATAATCTTGATTGAAGAATTTTTAGATATTTGAAAGTCAAAAATACTAAATAAGAAAAGCATTTTTTATTTTATTTTGCAGTGT
>NC_090183.1:46779355-46809355 GCF_024679245.1 Pseudorasbora parva
TTTTTGTCTTTTCTCAGTCTAGAAGGCACCAAATTAAAAAATAATTTCACATTTCTACTACATTGAGGACCCAGTTTAAATACAGATTCATCTTCCCAGCGCTGAAGCACCCCTTTAAGGACTGTTGACTGAAAGAGTAGTTTGTGGAGCCAGAATGATTCTTCAATGGCCTTGCTGTGAAAACTCCTCAGAAACCTGTATGTGTACGAGTGTGTGCACACTAATAAGAGCTCTAGATGATCATCACGATCTGATAAACCTGATAGCACAACCTCCTCCAGTCCCTCTGTCTCTGATTTATAGACTTTTTTTTATCTTTAAGACTTTAAGTCTGCAAGTAAACCAAATAATATCTTTGTTATTGTTAGTAATATTTAAGCTGGACTGGAGCAGCTCAGATTGACCTAATCATCCAGATATCATTTATTATAACAATCACGAGTCCCAAATATGATCATCAGGCTTTTAAAGAAGGTTTATTTGTTCATCTCTCAATCATCATTGCATTATATGCTCTAAAACTACAGAGATTTGGTCATAAAACTAATGCATCTTATTGGCAGATATTGATATTTAAATGTATTTTATGTCAGTATCTGCTATAAAATCCCATTTATTTACTTTATAAGCATCATAATTTAATCTTTTTGGCCATATAAATATCAGCATCTGCAGAAAAGTTTATATTTTTGCTCAGTTTTTGCTCTGAATATTTTTTTCTCTCTATATTTTCAATATATCCGACTTTATGAGTATATATACATTTATGGATTTGCATGCTTCTCTAGGTTTAGTATATATATATAGACTCTGTTATGTGTTTATTCATGCAGCCACGTTTGTTTTATATTTTGATTTCTGTCTTGTTTTAAGTTTGGAAGCAGTTTTCACTATATGCCGAACAGGTGTGAGATGATCACATGACTGCAGCAGGGGGCGGGACATTCATGATCGCATCATAGCTCATTTGCATAATGAGATACCCTCCCATGTACTTGAACAGCAATTAGTATTCCGATTAATGCAACTCATTAAATGATCAGATCGAGGGAGAGTTTCAATGCAATGCTAGATTGTTGAGCATGGCACGAGTGTGAGATTGATTTTGAGGGGTTTTGTGTTTGGCAGGATTATAGAGCAGGGCTGATGTCCTGAGGCCAGTGTTTGTAAATGATGACATGAGGGCTCACCCATGATCTGTGTGTCCATATCGATCGCCACACACACAGCTTTGGTCCACTATTGCATTTTGCATGAATGTTATTGTTTGAAGAGTTTATTTGTTTAGATCTTTGAGATAGCAATGCATTCAAAAGTCAGGGACTGATCTCTACATTCATTCTAGATCTTTATGACATATACACTATATTGGAAAAAGTTTTGTGACGCCTGCCTCTTCACACACATGAGCTCCCCATTGTTAACCCGTGGGGTTTAATCTGGAGTCGGCCCACCCTCTCTAGCAGCTCCAGCTCTTCTGGGAAGGCTTTCCTCAAGGTTTAGGAGTGTGTTTATGGGGATTTTTGCCCATTCTTCTAGAAGCTCATTTGTGAGGTCAGGCACTGATGTTGGACGAGAAGGCCTGGCTCTCAGTCTCCGCTCTAATTCATCCCAAAGCTGTTCTATCGGGTTGAGCTCAGGACTCTGTGCAGGCCAGTCCAGTTCCTCCACACCAAACTCCTCATCCATGTCTTTATGGAGCGACGCTTTGTGCTCTGGAGCGCAGTCATGCTGGGACAGGAAGGGGCCGTCCACAAACTGATCCCACAAAGCTGAGAGCGTGAAATTGTCCAAAATGTCTTGGAGAAGCATTAAGAGTTCCTTTCACTGGAACTAAGAGGCCAACCCCTGAAAAACAACCCCACCCCATAATCCCTCCTCCACCAAACTTTACACGCAGCACATTGCAGTCAGGCGAGTCCCGTTCTCCTGGCGACCGCCAAACCCAGACTCGTCCATGTGATTGTCAGACTGAAGCGTGATTGGTCGCTCAGAGAACACGTCTCACTGCTCTAGAGTCCAGTGGCGGCTGCTTTACTCCACTGCATCCCACGCTTTGCATTGCTCTTGGTGATGTAAGGCTTGGATGAGCTGCTCGGCCATGGAAACCCATTCCATGAAGCTCTCTCCGCTGTTCTTGAGCTCATCTGAAGGCCACAGAAGTCTGGAGGTCTGGAGCTGTTGACTCTGCAGAAAGTTGGAGACTTCTGCGCACTGTGACCCTCAGCATGCGCTGACCCCGCTCTGGGATTTAACACGTCGTGGCTGAGTTGCTGTTGTTCCCAATGGCTTCCTCTTTGTTCTAAGGTGTCAGCCTATCACGGCCCCACGCTTGAGTTCACTGAGCTCCTGAGAGCGACCCATTCTTTCACTAATGTGTGTAGAAGCGTCTGCAGGCCGAGAGCTGGAGTTATACACCTGTGGCCACCTGAACACATCCCAATACTTTTGGTTATAAAGTGTAGATGTGAGTCTGTTTTCATCACTTTATTTTTATTAGAGAAACTGCTGCATAATAAAGAGAAACATCTGAGCGCTACATCCCCCTCTCCTCTACCTGTGTTTGCTCTCAGTTCCTCATGCAGGTTTGATATTTAAATAAGCCGTTTCAGAGCTCTACATTTAGCCCGG
The DNA here is from genome assembly GCF_024679245.1 of Pseudorasbora parva. Classification (NCBI taxonomy): domain Eukaryota; kingdom Metazoa; phylum Chordata; class Actinopteri; order Cypriniformes; family Gobionidae; genus Pseudorasbora; species Pseudorasbora parva. The sequence continues at coordinate 46,781,987 of NC_090183.1, forward strand.
AGCTTCCTCCCCCCCTCCGCGCCATTATCATAGTAATAGAGCTTTTAGGTGTGTGTTCTCATTCGCAAAGCCCCGCTAACACCTGAAAAAATACAACACGCTTCATAATGAGGCGGCTCACGTGTCGCCGCACATTTCAGTCTGACAAAGAAACACCAGTAAATAACTGTGATAGATACCAGAGGAAATCTTCTAACCAATTGCCTGTGTAATAGTTTATGGTCACTGCCAAATGACATTTATATATGGCTTTAAGCAAAAGGCCTCATGAAACGGCGACTCTGAAGTAAAGGCGGCCATAACTCACGCCATCGTTCTGTCAGTCTTACATTAATAATACGACTGTATTCATCTCTTCTGTCATCCATTACACAGGCGGCAATAAAGCAAGATATCAGAGATAGAATCGGCCGGTGGACAGGTGCACGAGCGCTCAAACACACGGTCTGCAATGCCAAAAGCCTCCGTTTGATGTGTTTGACGAACTGAACTTGTGTTATGAAGTAAACATGCAAATATGGTTTCATCCAGACTGACTACAGGTCGTTTGTGCTGGACTGTTAGTGATGATCTGAACGCGAGCCTCGCTTCATGTCCTGCTTTTATCTCCAGTTGTGGGAAAAAGTATGTGAACCCTCTGGATTTCGGCATAAATTGGTCATGAATTTTGATCTGATCTTCTCACGGTCTGAATACACAAATAAAACAGGACATGTTTACTGCATTTAATGAAGCATGCAGGGTGGGAAAGGCATGCGGACCCTTGGATTTAATGGCTGGTTGGCAGAAGCGCCAAGTTTTGTAATTTCAGATCAGACCTGTGACCTAGGGTCTAGGGTTTTGAACATTGGTTTCAGGACCAACGTTTAAATATTTTTTTATATTTAAAGGATTAAAATGCATATAAGGGAATAAAGAAGAAAAAAACAGCAGTAAACAAAGTTCCAGGTCTAGTTTTAGTCTAGCCTGACGTGATCATACTCAATTCTAGTCTGAAATTGCTCCATTGGGCTGTGATTATGAGGCGTGTTTCAACCAAACTAGGAAAGACATCAATTGGACAGACCTACAACCAATCAGAGCAATAACGTTACTTGTCAAATGTCAACAGAGGTCAACTGCACTGTGATGCCAAGTCCGCGTTTTTACGCGGGTTCTTATCTATGTCTGCGGGTTGAAGCGACTATTATGTGATATATAGACCCTGGAGTGAGAATTTTAGCAGCAACCTTGCCAAAATAGCACACATTTTACCCCCCAAACGCCATTTTTTCACCGGAGAACCCCCCTAGTAGTTGCCGCGTTTTGTTCTAAAAACTTGGCAACCCTGTCGCGCGCTGAAATCAGGCTGGAATACACGATCTTTGCCAGAGTTGTAAAATAATTTAATGATACACAGAGTATTTACCCAACATGATCATCATTTCTGAGAGAAATAGTGAAGGTGATGCAGATACAAACAAGCTCTCCGTTTAGGATTCGAACAAATATAATCCAAGCCCCTTTGATGACGTGATGATTACGGTACTGTTGATCATCTGTCCGTCATCGGCTAAAGCCCGCCCTGATGATTCCATTGGTCCGAACAGTTTCTGTTCGGGGATAATCACTGCTCTATGGAGCGAGACCAGACCGAATTGCCCGACCTAAAATATTTGTGGGCGGGGCTATGTTCGGCTGGCATCCAGGCTAGTTTTAGCCTATATAGTTGTGAAGAAATATAACCTCTATGCAAATAAAATTGTATTTAGAAATATGCACACATTCACTCTTGCTTTTATGTAAAAAATGTAAAATTCTTATCACGTTCTACATTTAAACAAGATTGAGACTTGCCATTGGCTCCTCAAGCTGTCAGTCAAACCTCATAACTCCACCCACTTCCATTTAAAATGTCGCAGTTTGGAGATATTATATTTGTTTCCGAGTCAAGGCTAAATAAAGCTGATGTTTAAGTAAGTACAGTTTTCCAATAACCACATAGCAACGCCACATAACATCCAGTCACCACATCGTTGGGTTTTACTCCTAGTTTTTTAATGGTTTCTTTCCTCTAATTGCACAAATGATAAATGATCAGGGCTTTCTTTAGCTGCTCGAGTATCTGTGCTGTAAACCACACATTTACAGGCATGTTGATCTTTTCATGCACTATTATTGACTGTGTTTGACGTGTGCATTATGATGCGAGCTCACTGTGGCTTCAGATGAATAATGAATACCCGGCTCAGACTGAAATAAAGCGGCTGTGCAGGAATAAGACCAGAATGCGAGTGATTTGGTTCTTGTTTTATTTGTTCTAGTCAGATTGAGTTGTTGAAGATGCCGACCTCTGACCTCTGACATCAGCAGGAGCTGATTCTTTCTGGTGCCGTTCTGGCTCTCTTTCCAAATTTTTTATTTACAGTTTCAACAAACGCTGAGAGACTTCAAACCCGCTCTGATACTATAGCAACCGAACGTGTTTTGTTTGTTCTCGCGGAGCCGAAGTTTACAGGAAAATGCCGTAAAAAGCAAGAGATGGTGATTAATAGGTCCATGTTATTATTGGAGGTAAACAGTGGAGCTTGGGAATTGAAGCTGTACTGTAAATAAAGGAGGGGGAAGTAGAGATGTTGTGAACAGGAAATAGTTGATGTGGGAATGTTAAGTGATTCCTCCCGCTGTTTCTCTCTCTGTCTATTGTTGTGTATGTCAACTGTCCTCCAGTCCGTCTACATTACATTCATCCTTATGATGATGATGATGAAGATTATGAAGATGAAGGTGCAAACAGGTCAGTCTTGTACAGGTGAGATTCACTGAGAAAACCACTTTACCAGAGCAAGAGAAACAGACAAACCTGACGCACAATACACACACTCAAATATAACAACCAGTTTGTACAGGTTTTCTTACTCGTTAAAACACTTTTTTTAATACACTACAATACAAAAAACTGCTCTTCTTTCTTAGTATTTTTGTCTTGTTTCCAGTACAAACATCTAAACATTCTTACATTAAGAAACATTTACTAGACAAGCAAAAGTAATTGTCTTGTTTTGGGGAAAATAACTCAAAATGAAGAGAGTTTTTGCTTAAAATAAGATAAATAATCTGCCAATGGGGTGAGGAAAATAATGTTGTTTTCTGTTTGAATTAAGATTATTTTTCTCACCCCATTGGCAGATTATTTTGAGTTATTTTTTCCCAAAAAGAGACAATAATTTTTAATTGTGTAATGAATGTTTCTAACCCCATCACTAGGTAATTTTTCAAACTTCATAATATATTTTGAAGACTCTTGTGATGATAAATCGACTTACAATAGGTTGAATGACACGTCTGCCATAGCCTGATGGGGTCTGTATCGTTTTTAATCGTACTTTTAAACTTCGGGTTTCGGGTAGTAACCCGAGAACAAAAAGAACTACAAAACTCGACTGCTTTACGACATATACGTCACTTCCACCAACACACACACTTCCTTACATTCGGACGTGCGAGCCCAACTTTTTTTCGTCGGATAATATAGTCATGCCCGAAGCAGCAGAGACACATAAGAAAGAAAAGGTTTTGTTGGAGGAAAGCAATAAGAGGAAAGGAGAAAGTGCTGTGATTAAAGGCAGGACGAGGATCAACATGTGACCAGCGTTTGCTCGTCGGCGTGAGCTGAAGGAGGCGTGGCCGACCGATGCTGTCCTGCTTGTTACGGTGATTACCGACCACTCAAACACTGAACTGAAGTATCATATAGATTCTGGAAAACGCTAACCAATAGACTACTATAATGACGCTGGCTTGTAAACGTGAGCATCGCGATTATTTGGCATTTGAAAAAAATAAAACCCATGAAATGATATCATATGACATGCTGAAGCATAAGCCACTGACTGTACCTGGGATGAAGACATTTCCCACGCGCCGCCAGAAGAACACCTGCATGTGAACTCCTCCTGCAGTGTTCAGGGGAACTGTTAGTGCTGCACCGACCCGCGGGACGCTTTTATGAAGTTATTTGGCCCGCCCCGCACCACTGTATATTTTTTATAACCCGCCGCGCACCCGACCATTAAATAGACATACGGGGTCCGCGGGTTATGAGACGACCCGCGCATCACTAGCTCAGGGCTATCAGGGCTGTCATGTCAACTAATGCACGCGCGATGGCGTCCGCTGATGTCATCTGCTGAGAATGACACAACTTACGACAGTATTTGAGGACATCATTTGTTCCCAACTCTAGGGGGACCCCGAGAGCAAAAGTTACCCAGTGCTGCTTTAATGTTTTGGTATTCTTAGTGCATTGTGAATGTGAAGCTGAGAGTTGGTTATGAGAGTTTTGAAAAAGAAATGTGTCCTAGTGATTGCAAAAAACTGTAAATTATAGTATAATCAAGTAGTAATTAATCTGTTAACCACCCTTTTTGAGCATGAAATGAAAATGCACTTAGGTTGGTCTCTTTTTGTAAGACACTCAGCCGAATGTTGAAATAAAATTGGCATAAAATCAAAGCCATATGTCTAATCAAGACGCATATTTCACAAATATGGAAGCTTGAGTCTTGGCCAGTGTTGCCACAGTTACTTTGAAAAAGTAATCTGATTACTGATTACTAACTACCCCTTTAAAAGTTACTTAGTTACTTTACAGATTACTAGATTTTAAAAGTAACTAGGTAAGATTACAAGTTACTTTATTAGTTACATTCAGCAGTTTCCGACAACACCGCCGCCGCCTCAACACAGAAATGATGACCGTTTGCCAACACTCACTTTATTGGAAGTGCATTTTTAACAACAATGTCAACAATGTATCTCCTGACATTTTAAGTTGAAATTAAAAAATATTTCCTGAAAAAATACTCTCCCCGAGACGCAATAAGGAAGCAAACATATATATAAAACTTTATTTTTTTTTTTTAAGGAAAATGCCTAAAATAGTAACTCACAGTGACTTGGATAAATGACTTTAATCTGATTACTGGTTTGGACATAGTAACACGTTAGATTACTTAAAAGTAGTCAGATTAGAGTAACGCGTTACTAAGTGACTAAGTTAAGGCATCACTGGTCTTGGCTGATTTGCTCTTTGATAAAGGTTAGACTAGATTTAATTCAAGCAGTTCAGTAAATAAAAAAAGAAACATGACTCCGCCCATCAAAACATTTTAAACTATCATTCTCATGGTAACGCACTGTGCAATTTTAAAATGGTTTCCACAAGATTCATTATGGCTATGTTCAGACTCTCAGCCCGAATCCAATTTTTGCACATATCCGATTAAAATCAGATCAGATTTAGCAAGTGTGAACGACCAAAGATCACATGAAATGCAATTTTTTCAAACCCATTTCGATGCTACATTCATATGTGGTTTGAAATCCTTTTCAGTCTGACCGCTCGGATTTCATGTGGTTTATGTGACTTTCTCACGTCACTTAATGCGTAAATGTCAGACGCTGTTATAGGAAACATGCTGATAGGCACTGCAGAAAGATGAACAATATGAGAGAATGACAATAAATTGAGACATCCACAAACTGTTCCCACAAAGTCGGGAGCGTGAAATTGTCCAAAATGTCTTGGTGAAGCATTAAGAGTTCCTTTCACTGGAACTAAGGGGCCAAACCCTGAAAAACAACCCCACCCCATAATCCCCCCTCCACTAAACGTTACACTTGGCACAATGCAGTCAGGTGAGTCCCGTTCTCCTGGCGACGGCCAAACCCAGACTCGTCCATGGGATTGTCCGACTGAAGCGTGATTGGTCGCTCAGAGAACACGTCTCACTGCTCTAGAGTCCAGTGGCGGCTGCTTTACTCCACTGCATCCTACGCTTTGCATTGCTCTTGGTGATGTAAGGCTTGGATGAGCTGCTCGGCCATGGAAACCCATTCCATGAAGCTCTCTCCGCTGTTCTTGAGCTCATCTGAAGGCCACAGAAGTCTGGAGGTCTGGCGCTGTTGACTCTGCAGAAAGTTGGAGACTTCTGCGCACTGTGACCCTCAGCATGCGCTGACCCCACTCTGGGATTGAACACTTCGTGGCTGAGTTGCTGTTGTTCCCAATGGCTTCCACTTTGTTCTAATCCCACTAACAGTTGAGCGTGGAATATTTAGTAGTGAGGAAATGTCAGGAATGGCCTTATTGCACAGGGGTCAGCCTATCACGGCCCCACGCTTGAGTTCACTGAGCTCCTGAGAGCGACCCATTCTTTCACTAATGTGTGTAGAAGCGTCTGCAGGCCGAGAGCTGGAGTTATACACCTGTGGCCATGAAGAGACTGAACACCTGAACTCAAGGATCTGGAGGAGCGGCACAATACTTCTGGCAATATAGTGTATAATGATAATTAAAATATGTGATAGGAAAAAAGTGTGCAAGTGGTTTATTGAGCGCTGGCCGAGACGGACATTAATAGCAGGTTTAAACCGGTTCTGAAAGCTCCTCGTCTGCTGTAGAAAATCCTGATGTTCCTTCTGGCGTTGAGTTGTTGTTGTTTAAAAGAACATTTAATTTCAGGTCCAAGTTCATCTCAATTAGGAATGCGGTGGTTGACATTTAGACTGGTGTGTGTGTGTGTGTGTGTGTGAGTGTGTGTGTGTGAGTGTGTGTGTGAGTGTGTGTGTGTGAGTGTGTGTGAGTTCTTTTGACCTCAGCTCGAGTTTGAATCTTTTCTCTGATTCTTGGCCAAATCTTCTTCCCCTCCAAACCGTTTATGACCCTTTAAATTCAGTGATTTATGTAGTTGTGTGAAACATTCTTTGTGTGGTTTAAAGTCGAGCGTTTCGTTCAGCGATCAGCGATCTCTGGTGAATATGAATGATCACTTTTAGAAGTAAACACATTTTAAGTCTTGCATCACTCGTTTTATATATATAGTCAAATGTCCTCGCTAGTCAGTTGTTTTCATGGGTTACTATTTAAGTGAGTACATTTGTGCCCTCACAAGTATTGCCAAACAAGGAACACACACACACACACACACACACACACACACACACACACACACACACACACACACACACACACACACACACACACACACACACACACACACTTTCCTCATCCTTCAGATCTCCTGTGAAGTGTATCAAATAATATTCTTCTTCATAATAAACAGGTCAGAGATCACGCACCAAAATCATGTTTTAAATGCCGTTAATTTGCGTTTAATCTGAGTTGCGGTGTGTGTGTGTGTGTGTGTGTGTGTAATCATATTCACCTGTGAGCCGCTGGACTCATGGCCTGCAGATGACAGGAAGGCCTCTCGACTGGAATGTCCACAGAGGAAATGAATTTCTTCTGACTTGCCACTGCTGGGTTTGAAGGCCGAGGGTTAGCCGAAATTAGGAATCCAGGCTGAGGAACTTTAGGCTGTTTCCGGTGCTCCGAATCTGGCTCGCGATAAAGCGGCTCTGCCTCGGGCCTTTGAAGCCTCAACCGTCGCTCACTGCGGAGGAATATCTCTTTATCATCTCTTTGCTCTAGAGATAATCGACTCGTCACTGAGTGGGTTGAAAAGTTTCCTGTCCAACAGATTAGCGCCGCGGTTTAGTCCGTGTTTTAAAGCCATATTCAAAAGAGCTGCCAAACACATCCAATCAAAACACGGCGGCGAACGGCCTCGGAGTGAGTTTAAGCAAACACCGGATTAGAGCCGCAAACACATCAGTGTCTGTTTGGCTTTTCCCTCGAAATAATAAGGACGGGTGAACATCCTGCCAACAATAGCCAACGGGCTAAAAGAAGCCTCGGTTATTAAGAAACGTTTCTGCATAAAATACAATCTATTGCTAACGCAAAAGGTTTCAGAACGAGCTGTGCTGGCCGTGTGTTCCCTGTGCAGTGTGTCACAGATCAGTCTCTTATGACACACACACACACACACACACACACACACACACATTTGTGTTCCAAATAAGGAAGCTCACTCGGGTTTGGGAAAGAGCCCGTTTGCCAAGTAAATACACATAAATCTGAATGTGTGTGTGTTAAGTTATATTGTCTGGTCGCATTATCTCAGGCCTGTAACTTCATTAAAGCGAGAACTCAAACTCAAAGCAAATTACACAGAGAAGCTCGTCTATTTCCATAATAATAAAATTCCTCCATTTTAAAGAGGACCATGTGCTCGGTGAAAAGATTCCGACTCTCGCCAGCTTTTATTGGGCCGCTTTGGCTGCAGGATGTTCTGCTCTTGGATTTGAGCGGCCAATGGCGTTCGAGATTCATAATCGCTGCAATTTTCCAAACATCTTTAACTTCCGGCCCATAGAATCATATCCAGATGGGATCCGAGTCCAAGCACAAAACTCGGCTTCACGTCAGGCTCGGTGTCCAAAACGGTTAATGATGCAAATCAAAGGCACTTTAAAGACGTGTGGTTGGATTTTAAACACACACACAAACACACACGCACACACACGCACGCACACACACACACACACACACGCATCCATCATCAGCGCTCAAGAGCTGCTGTCACATTAACAGCACAATAAGAGCGGTGAGAATATTCAGAGCACTCCACGGTCAGATTACACTCAAATATTAATGCTACAGTCACGGAACAGAGAAATATGAATAAAATACCAGTGTCTCATGATATCACGGTGAAATTTTAATAATACTACAGTGAGATGTTAATAACGGATTTGAATGGGACCTTAAATAATTAATTCATCAGGTGCTAAAGCAGATTGAGCAACAATAGGAGCTCTGCAGAAAGATTATGATTTGCTGGAGTGGTTTTCTGGGGTCAGTCATGAACGGCCGTCGCTTCAGGCCTTCACGTCCAGTTACTGCTCAGAAGTGGATTTCATTAACTTTAGAATAATTCCCTGAGCCGGTAAAGAGAGCAGCTGCTTCACCGAACACACGTTTACATGTCAAAGATATTCAGACGAACATTTGGGTCACACTTTACATTAGCACACACACACTCACACTCACACACACATTGTGTGCTTACATCACACAGACAGACAGTGTTTGGTGTGAATGTACTCTAGAGTGTTCTCTGAGCGTTACTCTAGAGTGTTCTCTGAGCGTTACTCTAGAGTGTTCTCTGAGCGTTACTCTAGAGCGTTCTCTGAGCGTTACTCTAGAGTGTTCTCTGAGCGTTACTCTAGAGTGTTCTCTGAGCGTTACTCTAGAGAGTTCTCTGAGCGTTACTCTAGAGTGTTCTCTGAGCGTTACTCTAGAGTGTTCTCTGAGCGTTACTCTAGAGTGTTCTCTGAGCGTTACTCTTGAGTGTTCTCTGAGTGTTACTCTAGAGCGTTCTCTGAGCGTTACTCTAGAGCGTTCTCTGAGCGTTACTCTAGAGTGTTCTCTGAGCGTTACTCTTGAGTGTTCTCTGAGTGTTACTCTAGAGCGTTCTCTGAGCGTTACTCTAGAGTGTTCTCTGAGCGTTACTCTAGAGTGTTCTCTGAGCGTTACTCTAGAGTGTTCTCTGAGCGTTACTCTAGAGTGTTCTCTGAGCGTTACTCTAGAGTGTTCTCTGAGCGTTACTCTAGAGTGTTCGCTGAGCGTTACTCTAGAGTGTTCGCTGAGCGTTACTCTAGAGTGTTCTCTGAGCGTTACTCTTGAGAGTTCTCTAAGCGTTACTCTAGAGTGTTCTCTGAGCGTTACTCTAGAGTGTTCTCAGAGCGTTACTCTAGAGCGTTCTCTGAGCGTTACTCTAGAGTGTTCTCAGAGCGTTACTCTAGAGTGTTCTCTGAGCGTTACTCTAGAGCGTTTTCTGAGCGTTACTCTAGAGCGTTCTCTGAGCGTTACTCTAGAGTGTTCTCAGAGCGTTACTCTAGAGTGTTCTCAGAGCGTTACTCTAGAGCGTTCTCTGAGCGTTACTCTAGAGCGTTCTCTGAGCGTTACTCTAGAGTGTTCTCTGAGCGTTACTCTAGAGTGTTCTCTGAGCGTTACTCTAGAGTGTTCTCTGAGCGTTACTCTAGTGTTCTATGAGCGTTACTCTAGAGTGTTCTCTGAGCGTTACTCTTGAGAGATCTCTAAGCGTTACTCTAGAGTGTTCTCTGAGCGTTACTCTAGAGTGTTCTCAGAGCGTTACTCTAGAGCGTTCTCTGAGCGTTACTCTAGAGTGTTCTCAGAGCGTTACTCTAGAGTGTTCTCAGAGCGTTACTCTAGAGTGTTCTCTGAGCGTTACTCTAGAGCGTTCTCTGAGCGTTACTCTAGAGTGTTATCTGAGCGTTACTCTTGAGAGTTCTCTAAGCGTTACTCTAGAGTGTTCTCTGAGCGTTACTCTAGAGTGTTCTCTGAGCGTTACTCTAGAGCGTTCTCTGAGCGTTACTCTAGAGCGTTCTCTGAGCGTTACTCTAGAGCGTTCTCTGAGCGTTACTCTAGAGTGTTCTCTGAGCGTTACTCTAGAGTGTTTCTGAGCGTTACTCTAAAGTGTTCGCTGAGCGTTACTCTAGAGTGTTCTCTGAGCGTTACTCTTGAGAGTTCTCTAAGCGTTACTCTAGAGTGTTCTCTGAGCGTTACTCTAGAGTGTTCTCAGAGCGTTACTCTAGAGCGTTCTCTGAGCGTTACTCTAGAGTGTTCTCAGAGCGTTACTCTAGAGTGTTCTCAGAGCGTTACTCTAGATCGTTCTCTGAGCGTTACTCTAGAGTGTTCTCAGAGCGTTACTCTAGAGTGTTCTCAGAGCGTTACTCTAGAGCGTTCTCAGAGCGTTACTCTATAGCGTTCTCTGAGCGTTACTCTAGAGCGTTCTCTGACCGTTACTCTAGAGTGTTCTCTGAGCGTTACTCTAGAGTGTTCTCTGAGCGTTACTCTAGTGTTCTATGAGCGTTACTCTAAAGTGTTCGCTGAGCGTTACTCTAGAGTGTTCTCCGAGCGTTACTCTAGAGCGTTCTCTGAGCGTTACTCTAGAGTGTTCTCCGAGCGTTACTCTAGAGCGTTCTCTGAGCGTTACTCTAGAGTGTTCTCAGAGCGTTACTCTAGAGCGTTCTCTGAGCGTTACTCTAGAGTGTTCTCAGAGCGTTACTCTAGAGTGTTCTCAGAGCGTTACTCTAGATCGTTCTCTGAGCGTTACTCTAGAGTGTTCTCAGAGCGTTACTCTAGAGTGTTCTCAGAGCGTTACTCTAGAGCGTTCTCAGAGCGTTACTCTAGATCGTTCTCTGAGCGTTACTCTAGAGTGTTCTCAGAGCGTTACTCTAGAGTGTTCTCAGAGCGTTACTCTAGAGCGTTCTCAGAGCGTTACTCTATAGCGTTCTCTGAGCGTTACTCTAGAGCGTTCTCTGACCGTTACTCTAGAGTGTTCTCTGAGCGTTACTCTAGAGTGTTCTCTGAGCGTTACTCTAGTGTTCTATGAGCGTTACTCTAAAGTGTTCGCTGAGCGTTACTCTAGAGTGTTCTCTGAGCGTTACTCTTGAGAGTTCTCTAAGCGTTACTCTAGAGTGTTCTCAGAGCGTTACTCTAGAGTGTTCTCTGAGCGTTACTCTAGAGTGTTCTCTGAGCGTTACTCTAGTGTTCTATGAGCGTTACTCTAGAGTGTTCTCCGAGCGTTACTCTAGAGCGTTCTCTGAGCGTTACTCTAGAGTGTTCTCCGAGCGTTACTCTAGAGCGTTCTCTGAGCGTTACTCTAGAGTGTTCTCAGAGCGTTACTCTAGAGCGTTCTCTGAGCGTTACTCTAGAGTGTTCTCAGAGCGTTACTCTAGAGTGTTCTCAGAGCGTTACTCTAGATCGTTCTCTGAGCGTTACTCTAGAGTGTTCTCAGAGCGTTACTCTAGAGTGTTCTCAGAGCGTTACTCTAGAGCGTTCTCAGAGCGTTACTCTATAGCGTTCTCTGAGCGTTACTCTAGAGCGTTCTCTGACCGTTACTCTAGAGTGTTCTCTGAGCGTTACTCTAGAGTGTTCTCTGAGCGTTACTCTAGTGTTCTATGAGCGTTACTCTAAAGTGTTCGCTGAGCGTTACTCTAGAGTGTTCTCTGAGCGTTACTCTTGAGAGTTCTCTAAGCGTTACTCTAGAGTGTTCTCTGAGCGTTACTCTAGAGTGTTCTCAGAGCGTTACTCTAGAGTGTTCTCTGAGCGTTACTCTAGAGTGTTCTCTGAGCGTTACTCTAGTGTTCTATGAGCATTACTCTAGAGTGTTCTCCGAGCGTTACTCTAGAGCGTTCTCTGAGCGTTACTCTAGAGTGTTCTCCGAGCGTTACTCTAGAGCGTTCTCTGAGCGTTACTCTAGAGTGTTCTCTGAGCGTTACTCTAGAGTGTTCTCTGAGCGTTACTCTAGAGTGTTCTCTGATCGTTACTCTAGAGTGTTCTCTGAGCGTTACTCTAGAGTGTTCTCTGAGCGTTACTCTAATGTTCTATGAGCGTTACTCTAGAGCGTTCTCTAAGCGTTACTCTAGAGTGTTCTCTGAGTGTTACTCTAGAGTGTTCTCTGGGTGTTACTCTAGAGTGTTCTCTGAGCGTTACTCTAGAGTGTTCTCTGAGCATTACTCTAGAGTGTTCTCTGAGCGTTACTCTAGAGTGTTCTCTGAGCGTTACTCTAGAGTGTTCTCTGAGTGTTACTCTAGAGTGTTCTCTGAGCGTTACTCTAGAGTGTTCTCTGAGCGTTACTCTAGAGTGTTCTCTGAGTGTTACTCTAGAGTGTTCTCTGAGCGTTACTCTAGAGTGTTCTCTGAGCGTTACTCTAGAGTGTTCTGAGCGTTACTCTTGAGAGTTCTCTAAGCGTTACTCTAGAGTGTTCTCTGAGCGTTACTCTAGAGCGTTCTCAGAGCGTTACTCTAGAGCGTTCTCTGAGCGTTACTCTAGAGTGTTCTCAGAGCGTTACTCTAGAGCGTTCTCAGAGCGTTACTCTAGAGTGTTCTCTGAGCGTTACTCTAGAGCGTTCTCTGAGCATTACTCTAGAGCGTTCTCTGAGCGTTATTTTAGAGTATTCTCTGAGCGTTACTCTAATGTTCTATGAGCGTTACTCTAGAGCGTTCTCTAAGCGTTACTCTAGAGTGTTCTCTGAGCGTTACTCTAGTGTTCTATGAGCGTTACTCTAGAGTGTTCTCAGAGCGTTACTCTAGAGCGTTCTCTGAGCGTTACTCTAGAGTGTTCTCTGAGCGTTACTCTAGAGTGTTCTCTGAGTGTTACTCTAGAGTGTTCTCTGAGCGTTACTCTAGAGTGTTCTCTGAGCGTTACTCTAGAGTGTTCTCTGAGAGTTACTCTAGAGCGTTCTCTGAGCGTTACTCTAGAGCGTTCTCTGAGCGTTACTCTAGAGTGTTCTCTGAGTGTTACTCTAGAGTGTTCTCTGAGTGTTACTCTAGAGTGTTCTCTGAGCGTTACTCTAGAGTGTTCTCTGAGCGTTACTCTAGAGCGTTCTCTGAGCGTTACTCTAGAGTGTTCTCTGAGCGTTACTCTAGAGTGTTCTCTGAGCGTTACTCTAGAGCGTTCTCTGAGCATTACTCTAGAGCGTTCTCTGAGCGTTACTCTAGAGTGTTCTCTGAGTGTTACTCTAGAGTGTTCTCTGAGCGTTACTCTAGAGCGTTCTCTGAGCGTTACTCTAGAGTGTTCTCTGAGTGTTACTCTAGAGTGTTCTCTGAGAGTTACTCTAGTGTGTTCTCTGAGCGTTACTCTAGAGTGTTCTCTGAGTGTTACTCTAGAGTGTTCTCTGAGCGTTACTCTAGAGCGTTCTCTGAGCGTTACTCTAGAGTGTTCTCTGAGCGTTACTCTAGAGTGTTCTCTGAGCGTTACTCTAGAGTGTTCTCTGAGCGTTACTCTAGAGTGTTCTGTGAGCGTTACTCTAGAGTGTTCTCTGAGCGTTACTCTAGAGCGTTCTCTGAGCGTTACTCTAGAGTGTTCTCTGAGCGTTACTCTAGAGTGTCCTCTGAGCGTTACTCTAGAGTGTTCTCTGAGCGTTACTCTAGAGTGTTCTCTGAGCGTTACTCTAGAGCGTTCTCTGAGCGTTACTCTAGAGTGTTCTCTGAGCGTTACTCTAGAGCGTTCTCTGAGCGTTACTCTTGAGTGTCCTCTGAGCGTTACTCTAGAGTGTTCTCTGAGCGTTACTCTAGAGTGTTCGCTGAGCGTTACTCTAGAGCGTTCTCTGAGCGTTACTCTAGAGTGTTCTCAGAGCGTTACTCTAGAGTGTTCTCAGAGCGTTACTCTAGAGTGTTCTCTGAGCGTTACTCTAGAGCGTTCTCTGAGCGTTACTCTAGAGTGTTCTCTGAGCGTTACTCTAGTGTTCTATGAGCGTTACTCTAGAGTGTTCTCAGAGCGTTACTCTAGAGTGTTCTCTGAGCGTTACACTAGAGTGTTCTCCGAGCGTTACTCTAGAGTGTTTTCTGAGTGTTACTCTAGAGAGTTCTCTGAGCGTTACTCTACAGCGTTCTCTGAGCGTTACTCTAGAGTGTTCTCCGAGCGTTACTCTAGAGTGTTCTCTGAGAGTTACTCTAGAGTGTTCTCTGAGCGTTACTCTAGAGTGTTCTCTGAGTGTTACTCTAGAGTGTTCTCTGAGCGTTACTCTAGAGTGTTCTCTGAGCGTTACTCTTGAGTGTCCTCTGAGCGTTACTCTTGAGAGTTCTCTGAGCGTTACTCTAGAGTGTTCTCTGAGCGTTACTCTAGAGTGTTCTCTGAGCGTTACTCTAGAGTGTTCTCTGAGCGTTACTCTTGAGAGTTCTCTGAGTGTTACTCTAGAGTGTTCTCTGACTGTTACTCTAGAGTGTTCTCTGAGTGTTACTCTAGAGTGTTCTCTGAATGTTACTCTAGAGTGTTCTCTGAGCGTTACTCTAGAGTGTTCTCTGAGCGTTACTCTAGAGTGTTCTCTGAGCGTTACTCTAGAGTGTTCTCTGAGCGTTACTCTAGAGTGTTCTCTGAGCGTTACTCTAGAGTGTTCTCTGAGCGTTACTCTAGAGTGTTCTCTGAGCGTTACTCTTGAGTGTCCTCTGAGCGTTACTCTAGAGTGTTCTCTGAGCGTTACTCTAGAGTGTTCTCTAAGCGTTACTCTAGAGTGTTCTCTGAGCGTTACTCTAGAGTGTTCTCTGAGCGTTACTCTAGAGTGTTCTCTGAGAGTTACTCTAGAGCGTTCTCTGAGCGTTACTCTAGAGCGTTCTCTGAGCGTTACTCTAGAGTGTTCTCTGAGTGTTACTCTAGAGTGTTCTCTGAGCGTTACTCTAGAGTGTTCTCTGAGCGTTACTCTAGAGTGTTCTCTGAGCGTTACTCTTGAGTGTCCTCTGAGCGTTACTCTTGAGTGTTCTCTGAGCGTTACTCTTGAGTGTTCTCTGAGCGTTACTCTAGAGTGTTCTCTGAGCGTTACTCTTGAGTTTTCTCTGAGCGTTACTCTAGTGTTCTCTGAGCGTTACTCTTGAGTGTTCTCTGACCGTTACTCTAGAGTGTTCTCTGAATGTTCTGAAACAAGGTGTAACATTTAAAAAAGTTACAAAAAATTCCATTAATATTTTTTTTGTGCTATCAGTTTCTGAACCATATTAAAGATCAGATAGCTTTGAATCGACGTTCTATTAACGCTACTGGAGGACCGTTTGTTCATAACTTTGACAGAACGTTCCCTGTTTGCTTTACATTATCATATCAGAACAAAGTGTCTCAATGTGTTACAAAAAGTCATGACTGTACAGTCAATCTGTTCACGCAACACTCTGTCTGCCCTACTTTTGAACCGAATGTCAGTTTGATTGTTTTTCACTAGCTTCTTTTTGTCTGGAGGAGCCGTGCTGAATTTGAACATGCACACAGTTCTAGCTTGATCTGAAGGTAGATGTCATGATTAAATGTGTTTTACCTACAATTCATTTTACTAAATAGCACTAGTCTAAAAACGACATAATGGCTCGCAAATGTCACCCGTGCTTGAGCTACAAGTAGATGTGTAGGAATAAAGAGAAGCAAATAATTGAGCAAAAACAGATAAGCTGCTATAGCTTACATTTCCCACATATGACAAGCCTGGTGAAGGTCATGTGTATTAAAGTAAGACTGGTAAGCTATATCAGTTCTGTTTTTGTTCAGTTATTAGCTTTGTTGATAACACTTTACAATGAGGTTGTTTTAGTTAACATTAGTTAATGCATTAGTTAGCATGGACTAACCATGAACAACACCTCTGTTCAGCATTAGTTCATCTTTGTAAATGTTAGTTAATAAAAAATACAGCTGTTCTTGGTTTGTTCATGTTAGTTCACATTGCATTAACTAATTGTTAAGAAGATTTGTAACACTTCATTTTAGGTTTCAGTTATTACCTATTAACTTTTTGATATTGTCTATATCAAGATATTGTCTGTTTATGAGCACTTCTAAAGCTCATATTAATGCCTTATTCTGCATGAGCTTATTCTACATCCCTTAATCCGACCCAATACCTAAACTTAAACGCTACAAAAACTACCTTACTAACTATTAATAAGCAGTAAATTAGGAGTTTATTGAGGCAGAAGGCGGAGTTAATAGTGAAGATGTGTTCCTCATACTAAAGTGTTACCACAAGATTTTAATAATGCATTAGTAAATGTTAAAATTAAAACAAAGATAAATTAAAGCTTTATAAGTGCAGTTCATCATTATTTCATGTGAATAAATGTAGTTAACTAATGTTAACTAATGAACCTTATTGTAAAGTGTTGCAGCTTTATTTCAATTACCAAAAATGACTGGCATGAGGGTTTGAATGTTTAATTCTGAGGTGAACTATCCCTTTAACCCTGTGATAAAACCATTCTCTAGTGCACAAAGGAGTGTATTTACCAGTGTCCTTTAGAGATGGAGAGGAGCAGTGGCAGTGTTCATTCATTTACTGACCCCAGAGGGCCGAAAAGCATCCAGAAAAGAGACGCTTAGACCCCGGTGGCCCCTTAAAGCACTGGGTTCACTGAGGTGCATCTGGAGTTTGTACCTCTCATTTTCTCTCGTGAGGTTTGACGTGTGAAAGCAAAGCTTTAATGGAAGGCTTCTACTCTTCTGGAATCCTCGCCTCGCTGGGCTCACCTTGGCCGGTCGAGTTTGTGTATGTGTTATAGGTGTGTATCTGTGTGTGTGTGCATGCTTGAGACTGTGTGTGTATGTGTGTGTGAGAGGAGAGAGATTGTGTGTAAGTGTGAGAGAGTGCAAGAGTGTGTTTTGTTTCTACCCCTGCTGTTCCCACACGAGGTTGCAATTCTTAAATGTGATCTAACAAAGGTAAAGAGAAAATATAAACCATATACCCTCACCTAAAGGATTATTAGGAACACACACTAATACTGTGTTTGACCCCTTTCTCCTCCAGAACTGCCTTAATTCTCCGTGGCATTGATCAACAAGCTGCTGAAAGCATTCTTTAGAAATGTCGGCCCATATTGATAGGAGAGCATCTTGCAGTTGATGGAGATTTGTGGGATGCACATCCAGGGCACGAAGCTCCCGTTCCACCACATCCCAAAGATGCTCTATTGGGTTGAGATCTGGGGACTGTGGCGGCCATTTTAGTACAGTCAACTCATTGTCATGTTCAAGAAACCAATCTGAAATGATTGGAGCTTTGTGACATGGTGCATTATCCTGCTGGAAGTAGCCATCAGAGAATGGGGACATGGTGGTCATAAAGGGATGGACATGGTCAGAAACAATGCTCAGGTAGGCCGTGGCATTTAAACGATGCCCAATTGGCACTAAGGGGCCTAAAGTGTGCCAAGAAAACATCCCCCACACCATTACACCACCACCACCAGCCTGCACAGTGGGAACAAGGCATGATGGATCCATGTTCTCATTCTGGTTACGCCAAATTCTGACTCTACCATCTGAATGTCTCAACAGAAATCGAGACTCATCAGACCAGGCAACATTTCTCCAGTCTTCAACTGTCCAATTTTGGTGAGCTTGTGCAGATTGTCGCCTCTTTTTCCTGTTTGTAGTGGAGATGAGTGGTACCCGGTGGGGTCTTCTGCTGGTGTAGCCCATCCGCCTCAAGGTTGTGTGTGTTGTGGCTTCACAAATGCTTTGCTGCATACCTCGGTTGTAACGAGAGGTTATTTCAGTCAAAGTTGCTCTTCTATCAGCTTGAATCAGTCGGCCCATTCTCCTCTGACCTCGAGCATCAACAAGGCATTTTCTCCCACAGGACTGCTGCAGACTGGATGCTCTTCCCTTTTCACACCATTCTTTGTAAACCCTAGAAATGGTTGTGTGTGTAAATCCCAGTAACTGAGCAGATTGTGAAATAATCAGACCGGCCCGTCTGGCACCAACAACCATGCCACGCTCAAAACGGCTTAAATCACCTTTCTTTCCCATTCTGACATTCAGTTTGGAGTTCAGGAGATTGTCTTGACCAGGACCACACCCCTAAATGCACTGAAGAACTGCCGTGTGATTGGCTGATTAGATCATTGCATTAATGAGAAATTGGACAGGTGTTCCTAATAATCCTTTAGGTGAGTGTATGCTGTTTTATATTGCTTGTAATTGGGATGAAGTAAACATCTGTTGAGTATTTTCACATACAGTTTTTGATTGTGTCGAATTAAAAACCCAAAAATGCAGCGGGTCCACCAGACCCACAAACACAAGCTGAGTAACAAAAATATGAACACACACAATGGTTAAGGGAAGGATTCTGCTCTTCTGGATTCCTCGCCTCGCTGAGCTCACCTTGGCCGGTCGTGTGTGTGTGTGTATGTGTGTGACACATCTCAGAGCGGGCCGGTTAATTCCTCCCTCGGGCGGATGTCGTGAATGATTGACACGGAGGTCGGCCGGCGTGACTTCTCCTCTCCGCAGGCCCGTCGCCGCCCCGTTCTGATCCGACAGGCTTGTTTTGGCACAAAAGGTTTGGCCGAGTCTCTCAAGGGTCATCGATGACAGTTTAATGAGTCACACTCACCAGGTGTTCGGCGCGTTGGTGACACCTACCTGTCCTCACCCCGCTCAACCTGTCAAGACAGACAGATTTAATTAACATAATGATCAAAGAAGGTTTGGCCCCGCGGTGAGAACCCCACTGCGACACACGCTCGGCTAATTATTTAGCATTAAGGTTAGACGGTCTCACGCGTCGACGACGACGACTTCAAAAAGATTTGATTGGGTTTACAACAGCTCGAGGCCCGGAGCGGCACGGCATGACATGAAAACATCACGCTGGATAAAGATTTGTGTGGGTTGAGTGATGCCACAGGTACATCCGTGTCCTTTCTGACACGCAGATACATCGCCCGCGGCACGCTTGAGTCATGTAAGGCAACGTTTACCTCAGCATCCGAGCGGCGGAGACAAAAAGTGACACCTGAGGAACTCGAGCTTTATGTGGTGATGCAACAGTGCAGAGATGTTCTCATCTTCAAGTTCAAATCAGTCCTGCTGCACGGCAACAAAATATTCATGTTGGTCAGAATGATCTGGATTTGGAAATCACATGTTTTGTGCAAAAAAACATTTACTAGACTAGTCTTGTTTTGGGGGAAAATAACTCAAAATGAAGAGAGTTTTTGCTTAAAATAAGATAAATAATCTGCCAATGGGGTGAGAAAAATAATCTTAATTCAAACAGAAAACAAGATTATTTTTCTCACCCCATTGGCAGATTATTTATCTTATTTTAAGCAAAAACTCTCTTCATTTTGAGTTAATTTTTCCCCAAAACAAGACAATTACATTAGCTTGTCTAGAAAATACTTCTTGTTTTAAGAACAAGACAAAAATACTAAGTAAGAAAAGCCTTTTTTGCAGTGCATTTCCCTGGTTCTAATTACTGGCTGCTAGTGTTTAACAGGTCGTATCCAACAGGAAATGGACATGTGGTCTGTTAGTGGAAACTGAAATATTTCAAAATGGGAAATTGTTTGGGGTTTATCCACACACACTGCCATTAAAAGTGGATTCTTCACCAAACACAATGCAGAGTCTACACACAGTGGGAGGAGCCTATGAAATATGTTGTGGGAGGAGTCTGTACACAATGGTAAATGGACTGCATTTATATAGCGCTTTTATCCAAAGCGCTTTACATTTTTGCCTCACATTCACCCATTCATACACCGACGGCAACGTCAGCCATGTAATGCTCCATCCAGCTCGTCGGGAGCAGCTGGGGTTAGGTGTCTTGCTCATGGACACTTCGACACTTGGTCAGGTTCTGGGGGAACCACCAACCTTCTGGTTTGTAGACAACCTACATGAACCACTGAGCCACTGCCGCAATGGGAGGAGCCTATGCAATCTATCTGTAGTGACTGTGCACTGTGACTCTAACAACATGGGAGATGAATCGCGTAGTGGGAGGAGTGTGCACACTGTGGGAGGAGCCTAGGCCATCTATCTGCAATGGGAGGAGTCTGCACACAGCGAAAAGAGCCTATGCAATCTATCTTGTAGTGGGAGGAGTCTGCACACTGTGGGAGGAGCTTATCCAATCTACCTGTAGTGGGAGGAGTCTGCACACTGTGGGAGGAGCCTATCCAATCTACCTGTAGTGGGAGGAGTCTGCACACTGTGGGAGGAGCCTATCCAATCTACCTGTAGTGGGAGGAGTCTGCACAATGTGGGAGGAGCCTGTCTGGGTGTGTGGGATGTGATGTGAATCATCTCTCTCTATATGTTATATGTATATTCTAATTAAGTTTAAGTAGATGTATTGGCAATACAATATTTCAAAGCTTCGGATATTTACAAAAATAAACTACATATATCGTTTAATCTAAATGTGAATAATTGCTAAATAGTTCACATTGTGACTTTTCTTCATTTCAGGTAAATCGAAGCTGAAATACTGGATACTGGACTAATGGAATCTCAGGTAAATATTCGGGACACTCGTGTCGTTTCCTCTGCGTGGTGTTATGTGTGTGTGTGCATTTCTCCGTATATATATGAGGAGTCTGTTCATGGGTCAGTCGCTGTAATTTACTCCCTACAGATCCGTTCATTTTAGTTAACGCTCTGTCATTTGATGCTGTATATTTAGATTTATAAAAGCTTGTCTCGGCTGATTTGGGACTTTATAATGCACCGCATTATGACCGTGTATTTTTTTGGAACGCTACATCACTAAATATAATGGCGGTTTTATATCAGCAGGACTTTATGAATAGGTTATTTAGTGCTTATGACAGAGACACAGACAGCGATCTGTGCCCAAGGCCCGAATCAGACAGAACCTCAGTCAGCGTGTGTGTGTGTGTGTGTGTGTGTGTGTGTGTGTGTGTGTGTGTGTGTGTGTGTGTGTGTGTGTGGAGTTTCATTGCTTTTGTCTCAAGCACGGAAGCTTTCAGACAAAAATATATTTCTCCTGTAGCAGAACCACAAGAGACATTAACTACATTACATGACTGTGTGTGTGTGTGTGTGTGTGTGTGTGTGTGTGTGTGTGTGTGTGTGTGTGTGTGTGTGTGTGTGTGTGTGTGTGTGCGTGTATGTGTTGTCCACATTTACATATCATTGACCAGAAACGCGCTAAGAGAAAGCAGGACAGACACTGTTATTCCTGAACAGCAGACGAAGTAATGATAAAGTGTGTGTGAACGTTCACTAGTGTTCAAAGTTTGACAAGGGCCAGATTGTGACGGCTAGACGACTGGGTCAGAGCATCTCCAAAACTGCAGCTCTTGTGGGCTGTTCCTGGTCTGCAGTGGTCAGTATCTATCAAAAGTGCTCCAAGGAAGGACCAGTGGAGAACCGGCCACAGGGTCATGGGCAGCCAAGGCTCATTGATGACCGTGGGGAGCGAAGGCTGGCCCGTGGGGTCCGATCAAACAGACGAGCTACTGGCGCTCAAACTGCTCCAGAAGTTAATGCTGGTTCGGATAGAAAGCTGTCAGAATACACAGAGCAGCTCAGTTTGAGGCGTATGGACCAGTCAGGGTGACCTCTGACCCCTGACCCCGCCGAAAGCACCAACAGTGGCACGTGAGCATCAGAACTGGACCACGGAGCAATGGAAGAAGGTGGCCTGGTCTGAGGAATCACGTGTTCTTTTCCATCACGTGGATGGCCGGGTGTGTTTGTGTGTGTGTGGCTTACCTGAGGAACACATGGCCCCAGGATGCACTATGGGAAGAAGGCGAGCCGGCGGAGGCAGTGTGATGCTTTGGCCAATGTTCTGCTGGGAAACCTTGGGTCCTGCCAAAGTGTAATGTATTCCTCAAAGCTGAGTTTATCATCATTACTTCAGTCTTCAGTGTCACATGATCCTTCAGAAATCATTCTAATATGATGATTTGCTACATAACAAACATTTATGATTATTATCAGTGTTGAAAACACTTTAGATTTCAGTGGAAACTCTCAAACATTTAGTATGTAGTAAAACCCTTTAGCACAAGGAACACATATTGACTATTACCTCCGACTTCTGCCTCAATAAACTCCTAATTTACTGCTTATTAATAGTTAGTAAGGTAGTTTCTGTAGCGTTTAAGTTCAGGTATTGGGTCGGATTAAGGGATGTAGAATAAGCTCATGCAGAATAAGGCATTAATATGAGCTTTATAAGTGCTAATAAACAGACAATATCCTAGAAATATGCATGATCATAAGACACTAGTTAATAGTTAGTAACTGAACCCTAAAATAAAGGGGTACTCATTTTATTTGTCAGGAATTTTTCGATGAATAGAAAGTTTAGAAGAGCAGCATTTATCAGAAATATAATCTTTTGTAACATTATAAATATCTTTACTGTCACTTTTAAAAGTATTAGTTTCTTTTAAAAAATCAAACTTTTGAACACTGTGTCAGTTGTCGTGTTACACTGATTTTACCACAGGCTTTAATAATATCTCTGCAATGTCCTCACTTGGTTTTACGCTTTACTCAAACACTCCCAGCCAGCCAGACACACACATACTAAAGAAAAAAGAAGAGAGAGAGAGAGAGAGAGAGAGAGAGAGAGAGAGAGAGAGAGAGAGAGAGAGAGAGAGAGAGAGAGAGAGGATTTCGTGCCTGTGTCCATTTCCCCGAATCACCTCATTTGTCCAGTTGAGCGCTCATGGCCTGGGGATCTTTTCATCCGAACAAGGGATGCTGTTGTCGGCCGCGTCATCTCCTCAACTACCAGATACAAAACACATATTACTCATAATTTGAACTCACAAAAAATGCATTTATGGGTCACGGCAGTGAAATGCATTAGTGTGCAATAAGCTGCTCCTTTGTGCGCGACCGGGCCTTGTGACCGAGGAGGTCATGGAGGGATGACGGCATTGCCACGGCACGCAACTCACTCTTGACATGACACCTTGTGTTCTTACACACACACACACTCTCAGAGAACACACTGCAAAAAAATGCTCTTCTTAGTATTTTTGTCTTGTTTCTAGTCTGAACATCTAACAATTCTTAAAACAAGAAACATTTACTAGACAAGTACAAATTATTGTCTTGTTTTGGGGAAAAATAACTCAAAATGAAGAGAGTTTTTGCTTAAAATAAGATAAATAATCTGCCAATGGGGTGAGAAAAATAATCTTAATTCAAACAGAAAACAAGATTATTTTTCTCACCCCATTGGCAGATTATTTATCTTATTTTAAGCAAAAATCTTGAGTTATTTTTCCCAAAACAAGACAACCTTTTTATTTGTCTAGTAAATGTTTCTTAATGTAGGAATTGTTAGATATTTAGACTTGAAACAAGACAAAAATACTAAATTAGAAAAGCTTTTTTTTTTTTTTTTTTTTTTTGCATTAAGAGAATACACTGCAAAACAATGCTCTTCTTATTTAGTAATTTTGTTTCCAGTCCAAATATC
Source organism: Pseudorasbora parva (assembly GCF_024679245.1). NCBI lineage: Eukaryota > Metazoa > Chordata > Actinopteri > Cypriniformes > Gobionidae > Pseudorasbora > Pseudorasbora parva. Next base: position 46,805,647 of record NC_090183.1, read on the forward strand.
TAAATATTTTTTAATTAAAATGGATTTACTAGATCAGTAAAATTACATGATATTTTTATATATATATATTTTTTTAAATACAATCTAAATGAAGAGAGTTTTTGCTTAAAACAGGCAAAATGATCTGCCAATGGGGTGAGAAAAATAATCTGATTTCTGTTCGCAAACAAGATTTCAATCAGAAATAAGATTATTTTTCTCACCCCATTGGCAGATCATTTTGCCTGTTTTAAGCAAAAACTCTCTTCATTTAGATTTTATTTTCAACAAAACAAGAAAAAAATATCTTACATTGTTTTTCTTATCTATTAAATGCATCTTAATTTAGGAATTGTTCTGTATTTAGCCTGGAAACGAGACAGAAATTACTACGTAAGAAGTTTGCAGTGTACCTTTTTTCTCCGGCAGCTGCTGCCGTGTGAATCGGGCCGAATGCCTCTTCATAAGATGATGAATGGCGCTTGACCCCGAGCGGTTTCTGCAGAAAACTCCAGATTAACATTCACCCGCGCACTGGTATTTACACACTGATCTGCAGTCAGCCTCACATACCCTCACTAAATGAAGATTAAATACTGGCCGAACCTGGCGTTCAGCTCTTTGAGATGTTTATTGTAATGGGGTCGCACCTTTATTCAGGGCCGCTGGGTTTGCTCCGACACACATCCCATTGTTGGAAACTCCGGCTTTGTTATGTGATTAATTACACCGGGCAACATTTATGGCTGGATTAACAATTAGCTGGACCTGTCAAGTCGTCAGTCTGAGATGGCAAACTAATTGAAGAGCCGGTCGGCTATTGTGTCCCAGAGCGCGAGAGAAACGGAGCCCGGGAAAAGATCCTTTTCCTTTCATCTGGTGCTCAGGACGAACGGCGCGACCAGTCAGGGCCTGTTATCGCAACATAAACCGCTGGGAGTGTTCTATAAATATTCATGTCTGTTCGGCATAAGTTTGCAAAGTTACCTTCATGGTATATTCCACCTCGCTGCCGCCTGCAAGTTTGAAGCAAACTTTGCCGTGGCTCACATCCGGACGGGATATTTCATGTGAGCTTTGAAAAGTGTTTTAAGAAAGTTTATTATACAAACCTGATTCCAAAAAAAGTTGGGACACTGTACAAATTGTGAATGAAAACAGAATGCAATGATGTGGAAGTTTAAATTTTCAATATTTATTCAAAATACAACATAGATGACACATCAAATGTTTAAACTGAGAAAATGTATCATTTTAAGGGAAAAATAAGTTGATTTTAAATTTCATGGCATCAACACCTCTCAGAGAAGTTGTGCCGTGGCCATGTTTCCCGCTGTGTGTCATCCCCTCTTCTTTTTATATCAGTCTGCAAACGTCTGGGACTGAGGAGACGAGCTGCTCAAGTTTAGGAATAGGAATGCTGTCCCATTCTTGTCTAATACAGGCTTCTAGCTGCTCAACTGTCTTAGGTCTTCTTTAGCGCATCTTCCTCTTTATGATGCGCCAAATGTTTTCTAATGGTGAAAGATCTGGACTGCAGGTTGGCCATTTCAGTGCCGGATCCTTCTTCTACGCAGCCATGATGTTGTAATTGATGCAGTGTGTGCTCTGGCATTGTCATGTTGGAGAAGGCAAGGTCTTCCCTGAAAGAGACGCCGTCTGGATGGAGCATATGTTGCTCTAGAACTTGGATAGACCTTTCAGCATTGATGGCCTTTCCAGATGTGTAAGCTGCCCATGCCACACACACTCATGAACCCCAGACCATCAGAGATCAGCTTCTGAACTGAGCGCTGAGACAGCTTGGGTTGTCCTTGTCCTCTTTAGTCCAGATGGCGTCCCAGATTTCCAAGAAGAACTTCATATAGAGTTTTATATATATATATATATATATATATATATATATATATATATATATATAAAAATAAGAAGTACAGAAATAAAAAAATACAAGTAAAAAACAAAACAAAATAGCATTACATAAAAGCTTCCCTAAAAAATAATGTTTTTAAACTTGATTTGAATATTTGCAACGAATTTGCATTTCGTATCTCTACAGGCAAGGAATTCCAGAGTTTAGGTGCAAGATTTGAAAAAGCCCAATCCCCATAGATTATAGTGACAGGGACAAGTCCAGCATTGGTGGATCTAAGATTTCGAGCTGGGGTGTATGGTGTCAAAAGGTCAGTCAAATATTGTGGTGCCAAATTATTTAATGCTTTGTAGGTCAGTAGTAAAACTTTAAAATCAATCCGAAATGTAACTGGCAGCCAGTGCAGTGATTGAAGAATAGGTGTAATAGGATCTCTCGCACTGGTTCCAGTTAACATGCGTGCCGCGGAATTTTGAACCAACTGCAATTTACTCAGATCGGTCTTTGGAATTCCAGCCAGCAAGGAGTTACAATAATCAACGCGAGAAAAGACGAATGTGTTAATAAGCTTTTCTGCCACAGTAAAATTTAACATTGGACGCAATCTGGCAATGTTTCTGAGGTGCGTTACAGCCAGCTCGTTTCGACCGTACTTATACAAGTACACCGAAATAATGACTTGCAAGATTTTATTAGTCTTCAAAAATACAAATAACTTAATATAACGAAGTCTAGGGTTGAAAACAAAGGGGAGAAATCAAAATCCAGCTGGGGAGCAGAAAAGGTTTGTATGGGTTGTAGACAAATAAAGGTTCGCAAAACGAGTGCCTTCCCCAGAGGCTGTCGATCCCCTGGACGAAGTGAAGAGGAGTGCTTGAATCCAGTGTTTTATCCTCTCTATAATTAAACGGTGAACAGGTAACAGGGGTGTGCGATCTTCCACACTCTCCTGGAAGAACTACGCCACCAGCAGGCGAGCGAGTAGAACGCAGGGTCGTAACAGGTGAAAGAAGGAGACTTTAAAGCTACACTGTGTAACTTTTTTAGTTTATTCTTAGCTAAAATCACTTAGTTCCTTCAAAAATATATGTGCTCATTAATGTAGATTTACTTCTTTCAAGTAATAAAGTATTTTCGTAAGTTTATAATATGCCACTGAAAACACATACGGGTGAGGGGTTCGAATGCCGGTCGCCATGTTGCTCCTCCATCTTGAAAGTACAGTAGCCAAAGAGGGACATACCCGTAAATTCAAGCTTCGCTTTTCGCGTTTTTACACTCGATGGCACCGTGTCGAATGTGAAGAGGGGGATTGCTTGAGCTCTGCTATATGATGATGGAGGATCACTCTTATTCTCGGGGATGTTTGCCAGAGTCGCCAAGGAAGCGGAAAAGAGAATTAAGACGGCAACGCAACGGGCAAATCAACAAGACAAAAGTAAATATTGGAGTGGCCTTTCCAAGATGGAAAGAGCTCATGAGGAGCAACGATTTTAAAAAGAACGCCGCTGTTGCCTGCTTTCTTCTCGACAGGTAATATTAATTCAGCCTATTTGTGTATATTGGAAGTTTTATTGTTGCTTGGCTAATTATATCATGGTGTGCTGTGCATAACACTAGAACGACGTCTAGGATAGTTTTCCTCGCGTCAATGATGAAAAAGTATTGTTTACCTTATAACATAAATCCGTGTTCTATGACGGATAACATGAGATTAATATTTTAATTGCATTATAATTTGTAGGCTATATATGTAGGCACTTTAAATTTGAGTTATTTTTCATTTATTTTACTGTATACACAATTAATGTAGTCTAATCTGATAATGCTAGTGTAAGTTAGCTGTTTCTAAGCGAG
>NC_090183.1:46819355-46821855 GCF_024679245.1 Pseudorasbora parva
TCGACCGGAAGCTATAAAACGTCCGTGAAAACAAACAGGAACTAACTTCTGATAAAGCCTGAAGTAAGTGATCACGGGCACGCCGGGAGTATGGCAGAGCGACGCAGCGTCTCGTTCCCTCAGGGAACTAGGGTTACATACGTAACCGAGACGTTCCCTTTCGGGGAACTCGAGCTGCGTCGAAACGCTGTGAGAACGCTTATACCCACATCGCTATGGGACCAAGTGTCTCGTATGTGTGAAGCCGAAGCGCACACGGTTACGAGATTACCGGCGCCCCAACAGTAGATGCCAGATCTAACTCGTAGAACCTAACGAAGGTTAGCGAAGACGACCAGCCGGCCGCATTGCAGATATCATGGAGGGAAGCCCCCGACAAAAGTGCTTTAGAAGCAGCCATACCCCTGGTAGAATGCGCCCGGAAAGCCAGTGGAGACGGCTGCCCGGCCGCCTCGCAAGCAAGTGAGATGGCCTCGACCACCCACTTGCTCATTCTCTGCTTAGATACTGGAGCCCCTTTCTTAGGGGCTCCGAAACAGACGAATAACTGATCGGTCTTTCTCCACAGGGCAGCTCTGTGGACATAAGTATCTAGCGCCCTAACACGGCACAGCAGATTTAATCTTTCCTGGTCTGACGTCGTGAACGGAGGAGGACAGAAGGCTTGGAGAGTAATGGGGCCCCGTGGACTCGTAGGAACCTTGGGGACGTAACCCGGCCTGGGATGTAGAAAGGCCTTCACCATCCCCGGCGCAAACTCTAGACATGAGGGCCCTACTGACAGGGACTGAATATCTCCTATTCTTTTGAGAGACGAAATGGCCAAAAGAAAGATAGTTTTTAGGGTGAGGAACTTGTCCGAAACCTCCTCTAAGGGTTCGAACGGCGGCCCGGACAAGCCCCTCAAAACAATGGCCAAGTCCCATGCTGGGACCCTCGAGTGCATAGCCGGCCTCAACCTTAAAGTGCCACGGAGGAAACGTGTAATCAGAGGGTGTCTTCCCAAAGACACTCCACCCAAAGGGACGTGGAAGGCACCCAAGGCCGCCACGTACACCTTTATTGTGGAGGGGGTCAACCCTGCCGAGAACCTTGCCTGCAGAAACTCCAGCACTGTACCAACCGGGCAGTTAACTGGGTCCCACTGGCAATCTCTGCACCATGCTGAGAAAAGTTTCCATTTCAAAGCGTACAGCTTCCTCGTGGACGGAGCTCTGGAGTGAAGGATGGTCTCAACGACCTCGGCCGAGAGACCTTCCTCTATGAGCCTGGCCCCCTCAGAGGCCAAGCCCATAGTTTCCACATCTCCGGGCATGGGTGCAGGAATCTCCCACCCGCCTGAGAGAGTAGATCCCTCCTGGTCGGAATCTCCATCGGAGAGCCTTCCAGGAGAGATATCAGGTCCGAAAACTGAAGCTGAAATCGGTCAGTTGTTAACACACATTTACTAATTTATAGTCGGCGCAGACAACACACATATCGACGCATTTGAGTTCTGCACAGAATGTTGCATTTCAGAGCGAGATGCAGGAGGTTATGATGGTAAACTGTGTTAGAGGAAACTGGCTTTACCAAACAGAAAGGTCCGCTCTTGCGCTCTAGTCAAACTTTATATTAACGAAAGGCTATTGGCTGTTTCAAAAAAGGGGAGGAGCTGCTAACAGCTTGAGCCGTTTCAGGGGAAATCACCTCACCACATTGAATAATGTGGCGCGTTTCAAGGCACTTCAGTGGGACTTTAATACATTTTAAATATTGCCGCCGGAAGAAACGTCAGGTCAGCTTTGACAGCAGTGGCTATCGTGACCGATCGCGTCATCATGCTGAAGAGTCGTCTGTATCATTTGAATCAGAAATATGAATGAGTGTGTGTGTGGAGCGCGATCATCACTGATTAAAACATTAAGATCAACTACATGAAGATACCGTATGACTTCAGAAGACTTGGAATGCAACATGAGTGAATACTTCTATACTGTTTCTGGTCAGTTTTTGCAATAAATACATGTGACCGTACATTTATTTGCCTGTTGCGTGTTTTATATTGTTGAGAGTGGGTAGGTTTAGGGTAGGAGTGGAGTTAGTTGCTCCGAAATATAAAAGTAGGCTATATGTAAGGGCTAATGTCCACCCAGCCGGATGTTATCGCAGAATAAACCCCTCCAGAGTGATCAGGACCCCGAGGCGAAGCGGAGCGTCACTCTGAAGGGGTTTATTCTGCGATAACAACCGGCTGGGTGGACATTATCCCGCTTATTACACGGCTACTAGTCTCAAATAAATTACACACTAAATATTGTCTTGAGATTAAATATTTTATTAGCTCTTACGCAAAGCTTCCGCGAAGAAAAACGGTTCCAGACTGCTTTAAGCCTTTATCTATTGCTGCTAAATGTTGAGGATGAATGCTGAAAGGGTTAGTTTCCCCAAAAATGAACCCAAGCCTATGATTTACTCACCCTCAGGTCATTATAGGTGTTTATGACATTCTTCTGTCAGA
>NC_090183.1:46826855-46839355 GCF_024679245.1 Pseudorasbora parva
AGGTCAGGCACTGATGTTGGACGAGAAGGCCTGGCTCTCAGTCTCCGCTCTAATTCATCCCAAAGCTGTTCTATCGGGTTGAGCTCAGGACTCTGTGCAGGCCAGTCCAGTTCCTCCACACCAAACTCCTCATCCATGTCTTTATGGAGCGACGCTTTGTGCACTGGAGCGCAGTCATGCTGGGACAGGAAGGGGCCGTCCACAAACTGAGCCCACAAAGACAGGAGCGTGAAATTTTCCAAAATGTCTTTGGTGAAGCATTAAGAGTTCCTTTCACTGGAACTAAGGGGCCAACCCCTGAAAAACATCCCCACCCTATAATCCCCCCTCCACCAAACTTTACACTCGGTACAATGCAGTCAGACGAGTCCCGTTCTCCTGGCGACGGCCAAACCCAGACTTGTCCATGGGATTGTCAGACTGAAGCGTGATTGGTCGCTCAGAGAACACGTCTCACTGCTCTAGAGTCCAGTGGCGGCTGCTTTACTCCACTGCATCCCACGCTTTGCATTGCTCTTGGTGATGTAAGGCTTGGATGAGCTGCTCGGCCATGGAAACCCATTCCATGAAGCTCTCTCCGCTGTTCTTGAGCTCATCTGAAGGCCACAGAAGTCTGGAGGTCTGGAGCTGTTGACTCTGCAGAAAGTTGGAGACTTCTGCGCACTGTGACCCTCAGCATGCGCTGACCCCGCTCTGGGATTGAACACTTCGTGGCTGAGTTGCTGTTGTTCCCAATGGCTTCCACTTTGATTTATACACCTGTGGCCATAAAGAGATTGAACACTTGAACTCTACTGGGCGGCCCAATACATTTGGTAATATAGTTTATATATATATATATAGTCTTTTTTACAGACATATGCATTTTTAATCATGGAAGGTGCATTACCCCATCACAAAGCACGGTAAGCAGGAGAGAACATATAACGTAATTCATAATTGATCAAGCTCTGACTTTCATCTTCAACTCTCGTTTGCATAAAACTAATTACTCTGTAAATGGTATTCAGGGGATGACGTGGTGCTGTCAGGATAGGAAACTCCTCGCACGGAAAGATTTACGTGATATTCCTGACATGCAGAATATAGAGATCATAAAGCATTAAATGATCCGCTGAACCGAACAGACACAAATACAGCCGAGCAACAGCAGGAGATTACTGGAAACATAATAACGCACAAAAGCTGCTGGTTTACACAAACACAATCGTTTCATAATCCACCTGCTTTCATGATAATTCGATATGTTCGAGCAGTGTGTCGTGAATGAGGTAGACTGTCTGTCGGCAGCCGCGCTTCAAAGAGGAAATGTTCGTTTAAGCAAGGACTGACATTAAGCAAATATCTGTTATCATCAGAGAGGGCCACAGCATTGTAATATGCACATTCAAACATGGAAACTCTTGGAAAATATTGTCTACAAATCTTGACCTAATTTACATGCAAGTAAGTTGTACGCTGGATTCTTTGAAATGCAAAACATATCTCACTTCTATATTTCATCAAGGCCCTTTTCATGTTTAATAAATTAACACTAAGATCCTCCAAGACTTTGTTTTTCATTAGCTAAAAGCCGAAAAAAAGACACATTTAAAATCTTAATCACAACCTGCACAGTTATTTTTGCATATTTGTTCATATTTGGCTCAACAGGAGAGCCAAGCCATGAGAGAATCTCCCAAAATCTGATTTATTTCAGCAGATCATATTTTCTGACAAACTTAAGTATTACGGAGGCAAATTATTAATCTCAGTTTGTGTCTTGTTCTGAAGAGAGAAACTTTGATATATGAAAGAACATTTTTCACTCTCGATATCTCGACTTTAATATTCATTTAATATTTAATATCCTCTGGAAATGTCCAGTTTGGGATCTAACTGTGTTGCATTCCTGTGTTATTTTCATTGATTTTATTGAAATGCATGGAATATATATATATATAATGACAAATTCAATATTGTTTTCAGGTATCATAAAGCATGTTTCATTCCATTTCAAATAAATAGAACAAATATAATCCGAAAATCTTTAAAGAGGCTTGCAAAATTATTCTGGGCATCATAAATGAAAAAAATTGCAGATTATTATTGTATAAATCATTTTTTAAACCATGCAAAATGACATAATTTACACATAAATGTTGTTCATGTGACAATTAATTTACACTAATGTGTGTCTCCTGTTTTTATGAATGAGACGCAGTGAGAACAAACTTGGTAACACTTTAGTATGAGGAACTTCTGCCTCAATAAACTCCTAATTTACTGCTTATTAATAGTTAGTAAGGTAGTTTTTGTAGCGTTTAAGTTTAGGTATTGGGTCGGATTAAGGGATGTAGAATAAGCTCATGCAGAATAAGGCATTAATATGAGCTTTAGAAGTGCTCATAAACCTGCACTGTAAAACATTTTTGTTGGTTTAACTTAAAAAAGTAAGTAACCTGGTTGCCTTAAAATTTTGAGTTTATTGAAATTAAAAATTTGAGTCGATACATTGAAGGACATTTGTTTAATAAATAGAAACTCAAAATATTATTGTATCTGAACCACATAAAATATTTGATAAATCATGAAAATAGCACAATTTGGCATCATCAGAAATAAAACACACACAATTACCCAATACGCTCACAACATCTGTTAATAATATTTTAATTAAGGTTGTCGAATCTCAAAAAAGGTTCATTGTATTAACTCAAAATTTTAATTTAACTAAACTCAAAAATTTAAGGTACCAGGTAACTTTTTTTCTAAATAATGTTTTACAGTGTAGTAATATGCATGCTAATAAGCAAGTTGTTAACAGTTAATAACCGAACCTATATATATATATATAAAGTTTCCCAGCAGCACCTGTGAACTTCCGATCCGTGTTTAAGCTGCTTGTGTCCGGAGGGAGGAAATCTTTCACTCTCCAGAACAAACATGTCGTGTAAATTAACATGCCAGGACACACTGCGATCCACCTCCAATCGTCTTTCCATTAAAACGGACAAACGGCAGCCTACGGCAAAGAGAGGGAGAGAAATAAATCAGGATAGTCTAAGGAATAGTAATCCTGACTGAACATTTTGAGCTGATTGATATAAATAACAGTGTCCTCACCATCTGTCCGGAGAGAGACCTTCTCCGCTCGCTGCTGAGCTGCTACACCGGAATAATTAATGAACGTTGTCCTTTGTGCTGGTAATAAAGACAAGACAAATTATGTTATAATCCAACTGGTGCTCGTTTGTCTCCGCCAAATAAAATGTCACATAAAAGAGAGGCCACAGAGTGGATTTAATGGAGTCGCCCGTACCTGCTCCTGAAAACAAGAGACGGGGAGATGGACGGGAACCTTTGTGACGGTTCTTTATGGAGATGCTGTTTGTAGTAAAAGTCAATATGAAATCAGCATGGGCTTTATTTACTGTCCTAGCTCATGTTCCGAGTCTGGATGTGAGTGATGCTTCAGTGATGCTATTCTCAAGAAATACATGTTCGTCTTCATCAGAATAAAAAACTAACTTTTTGGAACAACTTCACTTTTTCAATTGATGTCATCAGTCGCTCTTTTTTAACCTTATTTCTGTCATAACAACTCTTGGAGTGTTTGGCATAGTAATGGTGATGATATGTTTGGACTTGGCAAAATAAATCTGTTGTTATTACTGCTGCTGCTATTATTACTGCTGCTTCAGTTATTACTACTGCTGCTGCTGCGGTTATTACTACTGCTGCTGTTATTACTGCTGCTGTTGTTATTACTGCTGCTTCTGTTATTACTGCTGCTGCTGTTATTACTGCTGCTGTTGTTATTACTGCTGCTTCTGTTATTACTGCTGCTGCTGTTATTACTACTGCTGTTGTTATTACTGCTGCTTCTGTTATTACTGCTGCTTCTGTTATTACTGCTGCTTCTGTTATTACTGCTGCTTCTGTTATTACTACTGCTGTTGTTATTACTGCTGCTTCTGTTATTACTGCTGCTGCTGTTATTACTGCTGCTGTTGTTATTACTGCTGCTTCTGTTATTACTGCTGCTGCTGTTATTACTACTGCTGTTGTTATTACTGCTGCTTCTGTTATTACTGCTGCTTCTGTTATTACTGCTGCTTCTGTTATTACTGCTGCTTCTGTTATTACTACTGCTGTTGTTATTACTGCTGCTTCTGTTATTACTGCTGCTTCTGTTATTACTGCTGCTGCTGTTATTACTGCTGCTTCTGTTATTACTGCTGCTTCTGTTATTACTGCTGCTGTTGTTATTACTACTGCTGCTGTTATTACTGCTGCTGTTGTTATTACTGCTGCTTCTGTTATTACTGCTGCTGCTGTTATTACTGCTGCTGCTGTTATTACTGCTGCTTCTGTTATTACTGCTGCTGCTGCTGCTGCTGCTGCTGTTATTACTACTGCTGCTGCTGTTATTACTGCTGCTGCTGCTGTTATTACTGCTGCTACTGCTGTTATTACTGCTGCTGCTGTTGATACTGCTGCTGCTGCTGTTATTACTGCTGCTGCTGTTTTTACTGCTGCTGCTGCTGTTATTACTACTGCTGCTGTTTTTACTGCTGCTGCTGCTGTTATTACTGCTGCTGCTGCTGTTATAACTGCTGCTGTTATTACTGCTGCTGCTGCTGTTATTACTGCTGCTGCTGCTGTTATTACTGCTGCTGTTGTTATTACTGCTGCTTCTGTTATTACTGCTGCTGCTGTTATTACTACTGCTGTTGTTATTACTGCTGCTTCTGTTATTACTGCTGCTTCTGTTATAACTGCTGCTTCTGTTATTACTGCTGCTTCTGTTATTACTACTGCTGTTGTTATTACTGCTGCTTCTGTTATTACTGCTGCTTCTGTTATTACTGCTGCTGCTGTTATTACTGCTGTTTCTGTTATTACTGCTGCTTCTGTTATTACTGCTGCTGTTGTTATTACTACTGCTGCTGTTATTACTGCTGCTGTTGTTATTACTGCTGCTTCTGTTATTACTGCTGCTGCTGTTATTACTGCTGCTGTTGTTATTACTGCTGCTTCTGTTATTACTGCTGCTGCTGCTGCTGTTATTACTACTGCTGCTGCTGTTATTACTGCTGCTGCTGCTGTTATTACTGCTGCTACTGCTGTTATTACTGCTGCTGCTGCTGTTATTACTGCTGCTGCTGCTGTTATTACTACTGCTGCTGTTATTACTGCTGCTGCTGTTTTTACTGCTGCTGCTGCTGTTATTACTGCTGCTGCTGTTATAACTGCTGCTGTTATTACTGCTGCTGCTGCTGTTATTACTGCTGCTACTGCTGTTATTACTGCTGCTGTTATTACTGCTGCTGCTGTTGTTACTGCTGCTGCTGCTGTTATTACTGCTGCTGCTGCTGTTATTACTGCTGCTGCTGTTGTTACTGCTGCTGCTGCTGTTATTACTGCTGCTACTGCTGTTATTACTGCTGCTGTTATTACTACTGCTGCTGTTATTACTGCTGCTGCTGTTTTTACTGCTGCTGCTGCTGCTGTTATTACTGCTGCTGCTGCTGTTATTACTGCTGCTGCTGCTGTTATTACTGCTGCTGCTGTTATAACTGCTGCTGCTGCTGTTATTACTGCTGCTGCTGTTGTTACTGCTGCTGCTGCTGTTATTACTGCTGCTACTGCTGTTATTACTGCTGCTGTTATTACTACTGCTGCTGTTATTACTGCTGCTGCTGTTTTTACTGCTGCTGCTGCTGCTGTTATTACTGCTGCTGCTGCTGTTATTACTGCTGCTGCTGCTGTTATTACTGCTGCTGCTGTTATAACTGCTGCTGCTGCTGCTGTTATTACTGCTGCTGCTGCTGTTATAACTGCTGCTGTTATTACTGCTGCTGCTATTACTGCTGCTGCTGTTGTTATTACTGCTGCTGTTATTAATGCTGCTGCTGTTATTACTGCTGCTGCTGCTGTTATTACTGCTGCTGCTGTTATTACTGCTGCTGATGTTATTACTGCTGTTGCTGCTGCTGTTGTTATTACTGCTGTTATTACTACTGCTGTTGTTATTACTGCTGCTGCTTCTGTTATTACTGCTGCTGCTGTTATTACTGCTGCTGTTATTACTGCTGCTGTTATTACTGCTACTGCTGCTGTTATTACTGCACTACTGCTGCTGTTATTACTGCTGCTGCTATTACTGCTGCTGCTGCTGCTGCTGTTATTACTACTGCTGTTATTACTCCTGATGCTGCTGCTGTTATTACTGCTCCTGTTAGTACTGCTGCTGTTATTACTGCTGCTGCTGTTATTACTGCACTACTGCTGCTGTTATTACTGCTGCTGCTGCTGTTATTTCTGCTGCAGCTGCTGTTATTACTGCTGCTGCTGCTGTTATTACTGCTGCTGCTGCTGTCATTACTGCACTACTGCTGCTGATATTACTGCTGCTATTACTGCTGCTGCTGTTATTTCTGCTGCTGCTGTTATTACTGCACTGCTGCTGCTGTTGTTACTGCTGCTGCTGTATTACTGCTACTGCTGCTGTTATTACTGCACTACTGCTGCTGTTATTACTGCACTACTGCTGCTGTTATTACTGCTGCTGCTGTTATTACTGCACTACTGCTGCTGTTATTACTGCTGTTGCTGCTGCTGTTATTACTGCTGTTGCTGCTGCTGTTATTACTGCACTACTGCTGCTGTTATTACTGTTGCTGCTTTTATTATTGTACTATTGCTGCTGTTATTACTGCTGCTGCTTCTGCTGTTATTACTGCACTACTGCTGCTGTTATTACTGCACTACTGCTGCTTTTATTACTGCTGCTGCTGCTGTTATTACTGCACTACTGCTGCTGTTATTACTGCTGCTGCTGTTATTACTGTACTACTGCTGCTGTCATTACTGCTGCTGTTGTAACTGCTGCTGCTGCTGCTGTTATTACTGCTGCTGCTGCTGTTATTAATGCACTACTGCTGCTGTTATTACTGCTGCTGTTGCTGTTATCACTGTTGCTGCTGCTGCTGTTATTACTGCTGCTGCTGCTGTTATTACTGCACTACTGCTGCTGTCATTACTGCTGCTGCTGTTATTACTGCACTACTGCTGCTGTCATTACTGCTGCTGCTGTTACTACTGCTGCTGCTGCTGTTATTACTGCACTACTGCTGCTGTTATTAGTGCCGCTGCTGTTATTTCTGCTGATTCTGCTGCTGTTATTACTGCTGCTGGTATTGCTGCTGTTGCTGTTATTACTGCTGCTGGTATTTCTGCTGCTGCTGTTATTATTGCTGCTGTTACTACTGCTGCTGCTGCTGTTATTACTGCGGCTCCTGCTCTTATTACTGCTGCTGCTGCCTCTGCTATTGCTGCTTCTGTTATTACTGCTGCTCCTGCTGTTATTACTGCTGCTCCTGCTGTTATTACTGCTGCCTCTGTTATTGCTGCTGCTGTTATTACTGCTGCTGGTATTGCTGCTACTGTTATTACTGCTGTTGGTATTGCTGCTGCTGCTGCCTCTGTTATTGCTGTTGCTTTTATTACTGCTGCTGCTGCACTGCTGTTATTACTGCTGCTGGTATTGCTGCTGCTGCCTCTGTTATTGCTGCTGCTGTTATCGATGCTGTGGCTCCTGTTATTACTGTTGCTGCACTGCTGTTATTACTGCCGCTGGAATTGCTGCTGCCTCTGTTATAGCTGCTGCTGTTATCAATGCTGCTGCTGCTGTTATTAGTGCTGCTTCTGTCTCTGTTATCACTGCTGCTGCTGCTGCTGCTGTAGTTTCAATTACTTGTAGAAGATTGAAATAGGTGGAGCTGGGGATGGTGAAGGGTGTGCTGCTTCTGCTACAAAAAATGCTCACCAGTATTTGAAGGTTGAGTAGCAAGCTCATTGGCTACTGACAAAGCAGGAACCAATCAGCCATTATTCAGAGTTAAGGAGTTCAGGCCTGCTCCATCAAGAGTTTCATGATAGAACTTTACATTCCTCCCAATCCCCAGTTCTGTTCTGGTATGCTATGCCTGTTTTTCATCATATATTTAGTTCCAGCCTAAGTTTTCTCATTGTAAAGCCGAGCTAACAAAGAACATTCTAAAAATGTTTAGATCAGGTTCTCATTAATTTATAAAAATGTTATTTCTGAATGTTCCAGGAACGTTTTAGAAACATTATGGGAACATTTCATTGTTCTCTGAATTTTCCTAAACAAGTCCTAACATTTAAGATTACCTAAAACATTTCAGTTTTTCTTTTTCTCCATGAATGATGTTTAAATAAATAAGTTAACTTCCATTAAAGTTACTGGAAAAACATTTGAGAGAACTTAGAGAGAACCTTGCCAGAACATTATGTGAATGTCCCAGTTAGCTGAGATACAGTTTCACTTGGAAAAACATCACAAAGGGAAGTAAATGTCATTTCATGTTGACTTTAAAGCAATACCTTTCTGTTCTAAAGAGACTGTAGAGGAAAACATTGATATTTTATCCTTTGGTTTAATGGCTTGAGGTTTTCATAACCTGACATCAATGCTTGTTGTGATATATTTATCTGTTCACTCACATATAAATCACGTTAAAAAGCCCACGCACCTCACTTCAGTCAAACTCTGTGTTTGAGCATCCGTTGAAGATCCAGACATGCAACACATCATCATTGTGTGTGTTTGATGAGATCTACATGAAAAAGAGCCTTGTGGCTTTTGTCAAACACAAACCCACAAAGAGTTCCCGCCAGCGGACAAAAGAGATGAGAAGCGTGTGTGTGTGTGTGTGTGTATCATAGATCTGTTATTGTTAATTCTGTGTTTGCTGATGTTCTGATAGTCAGTTTTCTTGTAATAGGACAATTAAAGGCCTGTCAGAAGCAGGACGGGCTGCTCATCCGCTGCCGACTGAAAAGCAGCAGGTGTGGAAGTTTTCCACTAACTACTCATAATCTGCTTAAAGGAACCCAAATGAGAAATGAGCATTTACCCGGTAGAGATCCAGAGATCATAAGGACAGACAGAGGTAAGTCAATTATTGTATTGGTTTGTTCATTCCCTGACATTTCCATTTTTTTTTGGTGACTAGTTACCCTGATTGATGAAGACACTGGTTATGTCCAGAATTAGATATTAACTCACCACATTGAACACTGCACCATATGTTCTCAGCGAACCGGGACCGTTGTGTCAAGGTTCTCTCAACGTTATGAACAAACGTTCCTCCAGTAACATTAATAGAACGTTCATTCAACGTTTCCTGGTCTTTAATAATGTTCTCAAAGTTTTAGCACAAAAACATTATTTATACATCATTGTTAATGGAATGTTTTATTCTGAAATGTTGTAGTTGGACATCCGTCTTTTAAATGTTTCCAATTGTAAAGTAATGTTCCCAAAATGTTTGAAGAATGATATAATGGGACAACGTTCACATAACCAATAAACAAGATTTTTAAAACATTTACATTCTGAGAACATTCAGAAATAATGTTTTCATAACTTCATTGGAAACATTTATTATTAGAACGTATTTTATTAGCTGGATGCTAAATACTGCCTAAAAAACTGCTTAAATAATAAATTATGACTTAATAAAATAAACAATAAAACAAATATATATATATATATATATATATATATATATATATATATATATATATATATATATATATATATATATATATATATATATATAATGGTAAAGCATTGTACTACACACCAACAACATGTGATCATACGATCGTGAGTTTGATCCCAGGGAACACGTGCTCATAAAGTGTGTATGACTATAAATCTCTGGGTAGGTTTAGGGATGGGGTGGGTTTAGTTGTAAATTAAAAAATATATATTTTTGCTAAATGGAAATATGACAAATGGTGGTAAAAAGTCCCGACATTGCATTAAAATGAACGCGCATTTTGGTTGGTAACGACTGGTCAGTTCATGACGTCAGATGTAACACAACACTGTTATTATTTTTACGCCAGCTAGACGGCGCATGACTTTAAAACGTAAATATAGGTCGTAATAAAGTGCGTGAAAGACGACCAATAGAGTCATATTTTTTTGGAGGACAGGTTGATGTATATATATATATATATATATATATATATATATATATATATATATATATATATATATATATATATATATATATATATATATATATTTGTTTTTTTAGTTAAAGTCACCATGAAATAATACTTGACAATTCTTGTTTATTAAGTAATATTTCAGTATTTATTACAAATGATTTATCCGCAGACATTGTTATTGTGTTAATAATCCTGAGTCAGAATATCTTCATCTCTTCTCTGATGATGAGGGCGTGGCCACCTGTCACTCACATGAGATCAGCCAATAGCAAACCACAGCCATCCAATCAGATCCCCACAGACACTCAAGCCCCGCCCACATTTGTTCTTGTTTGTGAAGCGATTCACTCGACATACGGCACAATAAGGGAGAAAAAACTATTATCAAAGTCCATTTTACTTGAGTTATCCCTCTAGAAAAGGAAGGTGTGCAGTATAATTTAATTCTTTATACATACTGCAGAAACACTGATAGTAGTGTGGTCACGTGTTATTCTGAACGTAGGCAAAGAGCCTGATGATGATGATGTGTTTAGAAGCCCACAATGAATGAAAGCATGTTGCTTTTGTGTCTCGTGTGTCGTTCTGCACATATTAAACAGAGCCAGTGTTTCCGGTGCACTTCGTTTTAATTAGTGCCGAGTTTGATCTCCTACATTTCCCAGAGGCACTGCTACCGTTAATAAAACAAGCTGTACCTTTGTTGGGAAAGCGCGCGCAGACACACTCTGTCCTCGCATCCGCTTGTTTATCAGAAGACATGATGTCGGACACGTATTAATCTGAGGTCACGCGTGCCGTGAATGCACGTTGTCTTTTTAAGCGCACTCCTCTCCGCTCGCGTTTCCTAATTAATCGTCTGCCGGGTTCCGCCCCTTTAATGTGCTCGCGATGAGACAGATTGTAAAAACGGACTGATTAATGAACGAGGGGATATTCGGCTGCAGGAATAGATACATACGTAAATAAGAGCAATAAGCCTTGGCACACACCTATCACGGGAAGGCTGATGATGCCCAACACGCGCCGTCTGTGCCCTCGCTGCCTTGGCACGCGTACAGGCATCTGCTGAGATGCCCATGCCAACTCACCGTATACATACAAACATCTGCCTCCGCACAAAGGGACTCGGATGACGGGTTCGGGACACACACACACACACACAGGTTTGAGCGTCGTGTTCGCGCCGCTCCTCCATACAAAAGCCGTAATGTTTCCTGTCGAGCCATTAGCCGTGATAGGATCTGCTCGGGCCCCATTAAGTCATCAGTGTCCACCTGTGATAAAGGGACTCATTTGTTTTCTTAAAACTCCACTTAACGTCTACTTAACTCAATTTGTCAGGAAATGTCCTGCAATTTCCTCCAGGCCAGAAATCTGGCAGGGGCTGCCGAGGGGACGCAGGGATCAGGATGCGTATTCAAATTCAACGGGGGGATCAGGTTATAGCTCTCTCTCTCTCTCTGTGTGTGTGTGTGTGTGTGTGTGCTTGTTTTTGAGAAATATCGGGACACAAATATGAGGACTACCCATGTCCCCACTTTACAAAAGGCTTATAAATCACACAGGAGGAGTTTTTATGAGAAAGTAAAAATGCAGAATGTTTCCTGTGATGGGTAAGTTTAGGGGCAGTGTGTGTGTGTGTGTGTGTGTGTGTGTGTGTGTGTGTGTGTGTGTGTGTGTGTGTGTGTGTGTGTGTGTGTGTGTGTGTGTGTGTGTGTGTGTGTGTGTGTGTGTGTGTGTGATGGGTAGGTTTTAGGCTAGGGGCAGTGTAGGGGGATAGGACGTACGGTTTGTACAGTATAAAAAAACGTTACGCCCATGAAATGTCACCACATTTCACAAAAACAAATGTGTGTGTGTGTGTGTGTGTGTGTGTGTGTGTGTGTGTGTGTGTGTGTGTGTGTGTGTGTAGAAACATGAAGACGGTTAGTTTAGTTTACCAGCTGAAACCCCTCTAACAATCTCTAATTCCTCTTTTGGAAACCACTGATGAGTTCTCTTTAACAGAGAGTTTGACCTCATGTTGTCCGAAACCTGTTGGTCTATCTTTCTTCTGTTACACCAATACAGATGTGTTTCTGTTTCTCACACAAACCATCGTCTGATATCAGAAGACTTCAGGATCTGGATGACTAACACACAGGTTTGGACCGACATGACAGTGAGTAAATGATGACAGAACTATTCCTTTTGCAAGATTCACTAACCACATCTACCACATCTTACTGACGACATCAAGTGCTTTACCTTCGCTGTTTGTTTACCTTCACCTAAAGTTTGTTCAGTCCTCATAACCCCTATTTTATGGTTGTAACTAAATCTTTCAGTGTCTCGTGCAAGAAGTAGGTTGTTGTTGTTCTTTTTTTATATTTTCATGCGATCTCTCGCTGCAGATCTGAGCCCACAGGAGTTAGTCGAGTCCCTCTGGACAGACGGGTCAAGAGGAAACAGATGGGTGTGTA
>NC_090183.1:46844355-46884355 GCF_024679245.1 Pseudorasbora parva
GATTACTCCAGCAGAGACAGAGCCGCTGCTCACCTACAGATAGCAGCAAATAATGCTGTAATGTTCTCCTCCATCAGATACGACTGACGGATGCCCCCCTGTGCTTCACTTTCATCCCTCCGCACATCCGTGGAAAAGCGCTTTGTTTCCGCAGAGCGTAAGGGAATAGAACGTGAGTTGCTTTGATCTGGCTGTCTGATGAAATGCTTTCCCCACCTTGTGCCGTGTCTGATAAACACACTCATTACCTGTTTAACGTCTGGCTGTTGTCCAGACTCCCGTCAGGTTAGGCCTTCACTGCGCATCAATAAACCATATGCAGCCTTTCAATAAATCATAGGCCGTTATTGTGTTTCATCAGCGTGTCAAATGCGATCTGTGAACCGACTCCAGAGCCGTGTGGTTTTTGTGTAAACAGGGCAAAAGCATGATCCCACACCGGGCGCCAAATGCAAGGTTTCAAAGTCTGAAATGTGGCCAGACTTTATTAGGAACTGAAAGGTTTAAATTGCGCTACAGGAATGATAATCAGACCTTCACTGGTGTAAGTGCAGATTAAACCAAACATGTCTGTCACGACTAATAACAACTTTAATTCTGTGGAATATGTATGATAAGAGATTTGACTACAAAAATAGCACAAAACCAGGCCCAGAGGTTTTGTCCTTTCATTTCTTTCACTAATGTGTGTAGAAGCATCTGCATGCCATGTCCTTGATTTATACACCTGTGGCCATGAAGGGATCGAACACCTGAACTCAGTGATCTGGAGGGGTGGCCGATACTTCTGGCAATATAGTGCATTTTAAAGGATTTTTATTTATCTATTTAATATTCCCCTAATGCTCTGAAAACAGTCTTTCTGGGACATATCCTGAAATAAGGTCCTTTCTGTAAGACTCGATGTTGGACGTGTGAGAAATCACAAGCTGAACGGCTTTTTTAACATAAGTTTGTATTTTTATGACGCAATGGTGCCCAGTTTCTTGGGTTGATTTTTATTTGTACTCTACAGAGGAATGAAACTGGAATGTTAGCTCTGTGAGAGTGTGTATGTAATCTCTGTGCGCTTTAATTGGCCTCTCGTCTGTGTGTGTCGTGAGTTCAGGAAAACACACACATGAAACCAGAGAAAGTGTGATTAAGGGAGAAAGACACACGGGGTGTTTCCAATGTAGGAGAAATTAACATTTCCGGTCTCAGACTGTACGTAAAACACTCGAAAGATATTCGGTTTTATAGCAACCAAAGTGGAAAACCGAAGCTGGATAAAAATGCTTCCGCGGCCTAAAGCTTCCATTCGGGCCTCGTGTATCCGTCCAGTGTAGTTTGTAAATGTGTGTTTGCAGGTTTCAGGCCTCAGTCGCGTCTGATCTGTGGTCAGACTCAAACTCCAGCAGTCAGCAATCCTCCACGAGCTGATGTGCGGCTGTGATTTATTGCTCTCACCGCTCACAAGAAAGTACAATTTTCCAGCCAGCTGCAAAACAATAATTCATTACGATGCCCTTTCCGCGATAGGAAGCTGTTAGCGGAGCAGGTCTCTGCTGCTAAAATGATGTTGATAAATGTGTGATCAGCGCAGGTAACCGCTTTAACACTCGTCTGCTCCCACTGAGCTCAACATATTACACACACACACCCCATGATTCAGTGATAAAGAGATTACTGACAGCTCCCTCCGCTCCGCGCGCCCGTGTGTGTGTGTCGAACACCTTCAGTTTCTAATAAGAACATCTCAGATTAACGTGTTGCTCTGTTTGTTATGAATCTCGGATCAACTGTAAAAACTAACAAAGTTTAACACAACAAATAAATGTTCTGGTTATGTCGTTTTGTCACATGTGGGGCGAACCCGCAACTATCACGGAACCATGTCAGGGTCGAAATTCAAATAAATCATAATAAATCAACAGAAAAAGGGGAATTATATTTTGCATTTTAGTTTTTTTTTTAAATATATTATATGCATATTAATGAATATGCATTTCGTTTCATTGTGACATTATTTTTTATTGCAATTGTGCCAAATGAATGAGTACAAAAGTGACAGTAAAGACATTTATAATATTACAAAAGATTCTATCTCAAATAAATGCTGTTCTTTTGAATTTTACATACATTACAGAATCCTGAGGAAAAAAAGGATGTTTCCACAGAAATATGAACTGATAATAATCATAAATGTGTTGATCCTCAGCTCCTCATATGAGAATGATTAGTAAAGGATCATGTGACACTGAAGACTGGAGTAATGATGATAAATTCACAGGAATAAATGACACTTTACTATATATTCACATAGAGAACAGAGGATTTACACTGGAGGAATATTTCAATGTTTACTGGAATTATGATTAGATAGGAGAATGACCCCATGCTTTTGAACGGTAAGAGTGTATAAATATTTCATCTTTCACTTTTTTTTGCATTGGTGAAATCATGTACTTTATCTATGTCACCCTGCAAAAACAAACCTTAATGGTCCTAATAATAGGCTTAATTTTATGAGGATTACAATATTAC
The DNA here is from genome assembly GCF_024679245.1 of Pseudorasbora parva. Classification (NCBI taxonomy): domain Eukaryota; kingdom Metazoa; phylum Chordata; class Actinopteri; order Cypriniformes; family Gobionidae; genus Pseudorasbora; species Pseudorasbora parva. The sequence goes on from NC_090183.1 coordinate 46,846,882, forward strand.
AATTTATCATATATATCAAATAATATATCAGGTTAGTGAGTGTGTGTGTGTGTGTGTGTGTGTGTGTGTGTGTGTGTGTGTGTGTGTGTGTGTGTGTGTGTGTGTGTGTGTGTGTGTGAGAGAGAGAGAGAGAGAGAGAGAGAGAGAGAGAGAGTGTGTGTGTGTGTTTGTGTGTGTGTGTGTGTGTGTGTGTAAGAGAGAGCTAGAGAGAGAGAGAGAGAGTGTGTCTGTGTGTGTGTGTGTGTGTGTGTGTGTGTGTGTGTGTGTGTGTGTGTGTGTGTGTGTGTGTGTGTGTGTGTGTGTGTGTTTGTACACAATGTCAGCGTATCGTCAGATTATAAAGAAACTAATTAACTCAAAGCCTTTGAACTGGGAGTTTGGAAATCCCGTCTTTCCTCATCCCGTGTGTTCGTCTGTCACTCCGCAGAGACGTGAATTGTCACATTATATCCATCTGAACGACAGACGAACACTTTCAATGACCTCCTAATGTATGTGTGTGTGTGTGTGTGTGTGTGTGTGTGTGTGTGTGTGTGTGTGTGTGTGTGTGTGTGTGTGTGTGTGTGTTGGCTCACAGCATCCGCTGCGTCCTCCTGAGACACACAGGTGTGTGTTTCTTTGCATCTCAGGAGACGTCAATTACATGTCTTCATTGTCATATCTTCATCCTAATCCTCCTGAGGATAAAACAGATCCAATGAGTCTCTCGTCCGCATCCAGTAAGAGTGCAGAGCAGTGAGATGTATGTGGAGCATATGAGTTCATATTGATATCTCTGCTTTATGATGGCAGACGTCGGTATTAGCACAGTTTGAGACACTGTTGAGATCTCCGAAAGAGCAGAGATTTCAAAAAGTCCATTTGCCCTCGTTTTAAAACGTGCCTCTATTGTGCTTTTTCAGATTTGACCTTTCATGCGGTGTGTAATAAAACAGTTTGTGGATGTAAAAGCTCTCCAAAGTTTCAAAGATAAATGGAGGTATTGTGCGATTCTGAACTGAAACGAGTCATGAATAATTCAGTCTCACTTCCACTTGCTGAACCTGCACAGGACTGTAATGAATTAGCATAATACCTGCCCCTGGTCTGAACAGTGTCTCTTTTCCCCACCCTCACAAGCTGTATTTAATTTGCTTAATTCCCTCCTCTGGTCTTGATTGGCTGAACAGCTTTTCTTTGCTCCACCCTCAAACACTAGTTAATTTGCATAATGCCCTCCTCTGGTTCTGATTGACTGAACAGCTTTTTTTTCTCGAATGACTTTCGACATCGAATGAGTCGTCGTCGGTGCGGAGGGCACAGGATCGGTCCAAGGTTATCGAGAGTCACCAAAGCGGCAGGGAGACCGGAAGCACCCGGATGGGTTTTGGATCTGATAAATGCATGCATCCCCGACCCCCGAAAGGGCCGGGTCGGCGCTCGTTTGCATGTATTAACTCTGGAATTGCCACAGTTATCCAAGTAGCGGTTGGAGCGATCAGAGGAACCATAACTGATTTAATGAACCCTTCGCAGTTTCGCTGTACTGACGTGTGCACTTAAACCTGCATGGCTTAATCTTTGAGACTTCCGTCCATCTGGCTGTTCCCCTTGGGGCCGGAGGGGGCTGGGGACTGACTGACCAGTGAAGCCTCTGCTGGGCTTGGGTGACTGCCTTGAACGCCCTGGAGCTGCTCTTCCAGGCCTCCAGACTTCCACCGCGGTGGAAACTGGATTCTATGCCTATCCAGAGTGCCTCACGTTGGTCTGCATAGGGGCACTCGCCCCGGCATCCGTTTGAGGCGCTGAGTGGGGAGGTACACTTTGCCCCTTAGTGGTTCTTGTCAAATCAGGGAATGGCCTGCCCCTGGCGCGTCTCAAGTTCCTATTGACCAGGTCAAAATAATAAAAGAAAAAGCACCCCTCGACAGCGCATCCGCCGGGGCATTATGTAAATTAACTACAGTGTTTGAGGGTGGGGAAAACAGTTTGTTCAGCCAATCAAGACCAGTGGCAGGCATTATGCTAATTCGTTATAGTCCTGCACAGGTTCAGCAGGAAGTGAGACTGAATTATTCATAACTTGTTTCAGTTCAGAATCGCACAATAACTCAATTTATCTTTGAAACTTTGCAGAGCTTTTACATCCACAAACTGTTTTATTACACACCGCATGAATGGTCACATCTGAAAAAGCATAATAGAGGCACATTTTTTAAACGATGGCAATTTGACTTTTCTCTGCTTCTTCTGAGATCTCAACAGTGTCTCAAACTGTGCTCAGCAATAATACTAACATCTGCCATTGTTTGTCCGTGTTTTAATGTCAGGCTTGTCGTGCCCTCTCCTTGACAAAACCCGGACGGGCCGTTCTGAGTCCGTCTCGGCACGCCACTGCCCACCAGAGGGCCCGCCTTTTTAAACCAAACCGACTTAGGTTTTGGTGCCACTGCCGCTGCTGCTGATGGATTAACCTGGGGAGCGGCCGGGCCGGGGGCCAACAACATTTGAATTGAGGGCTGACTTTCAACCATTGAAGCTCCTCTCCTTGACAAAACCCGGACGGGCCGTTCTGAGTCCTCCTCGGCACTCCACTGCCCACCAGAGGGCCCGCCTTTTAAAACCAAACCGACTTAGGTTTTGGGGTTCCACTGCCGCTGCCGCTGATCGATTAACCTGGGGAGCGGCCGGCCCGGGGGCCGACAACATTTGAATTGAGGGCTGACTTTCAACCATTGAATCTCCCACCCTCACACAATATAGTTAATTTGCATAATGCCCTCCTCTGGTCCTGATTTGCTGAACAGCAACTCTTTGATCCGCCCTCACACACTGTAGTTAATTTGCATAACACCCACCTCTGGTCCTGATTGGCCTGATTGGTCCTCTGTACTCGTCTCTGAGACTGGAAGAGTTTGGTTGGTGTTGTTCATCTGGAAGAGACGCTGTTTTCTGCTGAGATTGAGGCAGTCAAACCCACGCCATCATTACTGTTCATATCACTGTGTGTCAAGAGCTGACATTCAGATATTATAATGAGCATTTGCTTTCTGACCAATCAGAGCATAGCAGCTCTCAGAGAGGCGGGGTTTAGAGTTTCAGACACTGAGAGAAACGAGCTGATGTGTCAGTGGATATTATGAGTGTTTTTGACCTTGGATGCATGAGAACCTGTGCTAAGAGACACCACAACACAATTAGGGGCCGTTACAATATCATAATAGGGCACTTTAAAATGAAATCTGTTTAGGAGAAATGAGAGACATGAAGGAGATCTCTCTGCTTGTGTGCTTGGCATTATAGATGTTTTCATCTCATCCTCGAGTGACAGAGGAAATCATTGAACGTTTCAAATGACAAACTCACTGCCCAGTTTTTATTTCAGTTAATATGAAATTCATGGTGTTGAAATGAGAAGATGCCGCTGCCAAAACCCAGCGCAGTGATTGTGTTGTTGTGGAGAAATGAAACAGACATGTTTATATTTGTGCTGTTTGTTACGTTGAGTCTGGAAACGGTGTAATGCGTTGGTTTGTGAGATTTCCTGGAGCTTCTGTCTGGCTGTGATAACTGACCCGAATTCATCACCGTTCCACTACGACTCTACAGTCTCGACAGTTTCACCGCTGTCGCTCACACTGTCATCATCACAGGAATGTGAATTCCATATGAGTCCATAATATTGGGTCCTATAATGCTGATGTGACATACGTCTCTGGTGTCCCGGAGTGTGTATGAAACGTTTCAGCTCAAAGTACCCCACAGATCATTTATTATAACATTTTAAAATTGTCTTCTTTTTGAGGTGTGTGTGTGTCATTTTAAATGCAAATGAGCTGCTGCTCTGCGCCCCCTTTCTAACAGAGGGGTGGAGCTTCAAGAGCTCATGTTAGGAGCTCCGATCACCTCACACACACACACACACACACACACTGAAAATGACAGAAACTGTTCAGCCTTTTATGATCAAACCAGAGTCCATGATGGAGAGACTCCAGAAAAATAGACAACATGTGGAATGAGACAGGATGTTTCTGAAGGGATAGAGGATGACTTTATGATTAACAAATTTCAGTTATTGATTAGCATATTCTGTCATGATAATCTCTAAACCGCTGGTGTGGGAACTGTTGTGAGATGAGCCAGGGAATATCTGCTGATGAAGAGAGAACAGGGATAGTTTATTTTAAAGATGGACGACAGCCTTCGCTCCCCACGTGCATCAATGAGCCTTGGCCGCCCATGACCCTGTGGTTGGTTCTCCACTTTTCCTTCCTTGGAGCACTTTTGATAGATACTGACCACTGCAGACCGGGAACAGCCCACAAGAGCTGCAGTTTTGGAGATGCTCTGACCCAGTCGTCTAGCCGTCACAATCTGGCCAAACTCGCTCAAATCCTTACGCTAGCCCATTTCTCCTGCTTCACACACATCAACTCTGAGGACAACATTTTCACTTACTGCCTAATATATCCCACCCACTAACAGGAGCCGTGATATATTCAGATAGAAAACAGTTTTACATAATATTTATAATATTTGACAGTTTTTACTGTATTTTTGATCAAGTAAATGCAGCCTTGGTGACTCCTTCAGAAACATTAAACAAACTTTTGACTGATGTGCACAATATGTATAGTAAGGCACTATAATCTTGTTTTGCATTATATGCGCAGACACACCAAGTGTTTAACAGAAGCATGTGTGTTCATCACTCTCAGTGTTTCTGGTGGTCCAGGTGGCTCCTGTAACCCAGGGGCCCTTTAAATCATCTCTGAGCGCCGAGATTTGCCACATTAGTGTGATTGTGGCAGATGAAAATATCTGCGCGCACATTATTGTAGCATTATTTGATTTCATCTTGTACGTACAAAACGCATCCGACAGAGCCAGTGTAATCAATGTGTTCAGACAGACTCTGAAATAGTGTGTGTTGTTTATGAGTGTGTGCATATGTGTGTGAACTTGCGAGTTGTGAGGTTGTATGTGCATGCTTGATTTATAAGAGCGTGTGTGTGTGTGTGTGCTTGGCTGGAGTTCAGTGTTTTTGGCATAAGTGTCGATTGCAGCTTGTTGGCAGCATGTCTCTCCACCGACAGCTAAATCAGAGAGGAATGACCTATTTATTTACTGATCACCATGGGAATGAGTGTCTCAAAACCAATCATAAGCAGCGTCGCAGAGTCTGTTCACCACAGCAATGTGGAGTTGGTTTAGAGGGTGTGGTCAAAACATGAAGGGGCGTGACCAGAACACAAAGGGGTGTGGTCTGGTTGACTTCAGCTGCCACACCCACTTCAGATAATGAGCACTGCAAGTTTTCTTTCTCTCTCTCTCTCTCTCTCTCTCTCTCTCTCTCTCTCTCTCTCTCTCTCTCTCTCTCTCTCTCTCTCTCTCTCTCTCTCTCTCTCTCACTCTCTCTGCTCAACCTCCTAATTAAAAAGCCTGACTCATTTACATGGAGATGTTTGATCTAAATTACACTCCAAACCGCACCAAATTGGGTTCATCTGTGAATGTGAAATGTTGTTTTCCTTCCCTCGAAACCTTTCTCTCTCTCTCTCTCTCTCTCTCTCTCTCTCTCTCTCTCTCTCTCTCTCTCTCTCTCTCTCTCTCTCTCTCTCTCTCTCTCTCTCGATCCAGTGATGAGAGAGATTATGGGTTCTCACGAGACACAACACACACACAGCGGTCAAGGCATGAGGACCGCTGACCCCACTGATTAATGACATTAATGACTCTATATAGGGTCAGATACTAATCAAGAGTTTGGTTTATTGGTATATTTAGAGAGGGTGGTGAGGTTAGACTAATTCTTACCATCTGAAATTAATCTACAAAGGGAGCTGTAAATAAAGACTTGCAGGTTCTGCTCTATAGGGTTATAGGGTTTATTTTAGTATGTACTGTTATAGTTTTTATTCATATTTTTTACTTTTAAATTTCCTGTTTTCTAAAATTGTAATAATTTTTTGGTGTTTTTTTTGGTGTGGTCTTTTTTATTATAATATATATATTAATACATAAATATGTGTTTGTTTTTATTCATTTTATGTTTCTTTTTTATTTTAGCACTTAAAAGTAGAAATGTTGCCTTGGAAACTAACACATTTTTTAAAATATTTTATTTTATTATTTATTTTATTGAATTTTTGTTAACATTTATTTTATTAAAAAAAAAACTAAAAAAACTTTATTTAATGACTAACCATTTTTTTACATAACATTTTTTTATTTATTTTATTTTTTATTATTTATTTTATTATTTATTTTATTTTAAGTAACAAAAATGTTTTGTTTATTTAAAGACTAACCAATTTATTTATTTATTGTTTCCGTTAACATTTAACTTAAATTGTAGGTCAAATGATATGGTTGATATTGATCAGATCAGATTTGGCTGTCGATGGTCAGATGTACAGTCTGTCTGATTGCACATCTCTCATGATGTCCTGACGGATTCATGAATCCTGAGCAATTCCGAGCGGCAGCACACACTCGCTCCGCAGAAAGGAATCCAGACACAAATAAATCAGCATCTGGCCTGTGTTGTGTGACGGTTTTGAGAGGTGTTATTGTCTCTTGTGCTGAAAATACATGTGTGTGTGTGTGTGTGTGTGTGTGTGTGTGTGTGTGTGTGTGTGTGTGTGTGTGTGTGGCATCCAAACCCATCTGGACCGCCATGTCTGGACTGACCCTCATAAGTTTGCTGAGTGCTGAAATCTGCATGTGCTGAATTTCACATTTAAACTGAGGGCATGAGACCAATGCCAAACACACACACACACACACACACACACACACACACACACACACACACACACACACACACACACACACACACACACACACACACACACACACACACACACACACTCAACTACATACTGCATTTGTCATTTAACTGATACCTTGTACTTTCCAGGACAACAGTCCTCATAAACACGCTGAATCCATTTGGATGCGCTCTTCTAAAGTGCCTGTATCTTTACAATAAAACTATAATTTATTTTACACACCCATAACATCTCGCTGGATGCGGGCCGAGGCGGGACAGCGCGTGTCTGCGTTTGGGAAATGGAATAAAATAAAATAAATCTTTATGAGCGCTACACGTTTGTAGTGTTTTATGGTCTGAAGAGGTTCTCCTGTCATTGGGGAGTCGAGCGGCTCCGCTCTGGTCTATATAATCACCCGCCCTACGTCGAGCAGCCGGAGACGCTTTACCTTCAAACACACTCTCCGTCTTTACTTTAGGCTTGTGGTTGAGTTGGCAAATTCTTCTCGTAATTCAGCACAGTCTCGCATGAAGTGAGTCGCTGTAGGGATAGAAATGTGACTTTCTTCTGTGGAACACAAAAAAATTCGCACTGCTCTTTCCTATAAAAACTGAAAAGAAATCAAATAAAGTGTAGTGGAAGTAGTTTGTATAGTCATCATTGAAACTTTATCTGCGTGTTCTGATTGTGACTTGAGAAGAGTTAAAATACAGTGAACAGTTTATGCACTAAAGATGTTTTAAAAGAGCTGAAAACTTCCTTGTTAGTCAAATAAAAGTTTTTATTGACAGCTGGCTCATCAAACAAGAGATCTGCAAATGTGCCACCCCTCCGATTATGTGGCCACGCCCACCGAGTATGTGCCCACGCCCACGATTATGTAACCACATCCACCGATTACGTAGCCCCATCCCCTAATTATGTAGCCATGCCCACCAATTATGTGATCAAGCTCACCGATTATGTGACCACACCCACCAATTATATAGCCTCATCCACCGATTATGTAGACCTGCCCACCGATTATGTAGCCACACCTGCCGATTATGTCATCCCATCCACTGATTAGGTTGCCCCACCCCCGATTGTGTTGCCCCATCCACCAATTATGTTGCCCCACCCACCGATTGTGTTGCCCCATCCACCAATTATGTTGCCCCACCCACCGATTATGTAGCCACATCCATCAATTACATAGCCACATCCACCGATTATGTAGTCCCATCTACCGATTATGTAGTCCCACCCACCGATTATGCAGCCCCACCCACCGATTATGTAGCCACATCCACCGATCATGTAGCCCCACCCACCGATTACATAACCACATCCACCGATCATGTAGCCCCACCCACCGATTACATAGCCACATCCACCGATCATGGAGCCCCACCCACCGATTACATAGCCACATCCACCGATCATGTAGCCCAACCCACCGATTACATAGCCACATCCACCGATCATGTAGCCCCACCCACCAATTACATAGCCACATCCACCGATCATGTAGCCCCACCCACCGATTACATAGCCACATCCACCGATCATGTAGCCCCACCCACCGATTACATAGCCACATCCACCGATCATGTAGCCCCACCCACCGATTACATAGCCACATCCACCGATTATGTAGCCCCACCCACCGATTACATAGCCACATCCACTGGTTGTGTAGCCACATCCACTGGTTGTGTAGCCACTGATTATCCCACCCAACACACTTATGTGAAGAAAACATGTTTTTATAGGTGAAAGTGTTACATTGGTACAGATTGTTTATGAGATATCTACTGATTATGTGTATGTGTCTGAACATAATTAACGATAACTGATATCTTAGCCTGCTGTCACAGGCTGAAGTATCCTTTGTGTTTGAGATGGGGTTGCTTCATTGGGATCAGACACGAACATGTATGTGCAAATTATTCCAGTTGCTGTTTTTCCACATTGGACATTTTCAAAACAATTCCCATGTGAACTGGACGGGGGATCCGAAGCTCATTATAATATGCAAATCTTATCCAATTATAGTAGTGGGCGTTTACTTCCAAGTCTTCAATACGGCGTTCCATGAGAGCGGCTCAAAAACAGGGTAGAAAATAGCCTATTATATTTCATTATGATGTTTTTGAATGTAAAAATCACGTAAACGTCATAAGTTGACCTCAGACAACAGTACAAAAAATAATTAAAGACAAATCATGACCCCTTTAATATAGACTAACACCTGTATTTATTGATTTATTTATGTTGTTTGTATTTTTTGTATGACATCTCTGGTCACTCTTTACTGTTTTTGTTTCTGAGTATGATAAAACAGAAGCAGCAGAAGCCATGTGTGTGTGTGGTTGTGTGTGTGTGAGCCTGTTTATGTGGTTTATGAGGACACAAATTTGTATAACTACATGGGTATTACACTGGTATTACACTATAAATGTGGTTTATGAGGACATATCAAATGTCCTCATAATTCAAACGGCCTTAAAAACACACTAAATGATGTTTTTTTGAGAAAGTAAAAATGCAGAATGTTTCCTGTGATGGGTAGGTTTAGGGGCAGTGTGTGTGTGTGTGTGTGTGTGATGGGTAGGTTTAGGGGCAGGGGCAGTGTAAGGGGATAGAAAATACGGTTTGTACAGTATAAAAACCATTACGCCTATGGAGAGTCCCTGTAAACCACATAGACCAACATGTGTGTGTGTGTGTGTGTGTGTGTGTGTGTGTGTGTGTGTGTGTGTGTGTGTGTGTGTGTGTGTGTGTGTGTGTGTGTGTGTGTGTGTGTGTGTGTCATGTTATCTCCTCTGAAGGCCTTGCTGTGTTTCTGGCCCGTATGTTTCCTGTGGCTGTAATTGCTGGACCTGAGGGACTCCAAAGCATGTGTGTGTGTGTGTGTGAGGCATAAATAGGGTTTGACAGTGGATTAGAGGTGTTTGGCGGGAATATGCGTGTGTGTGTTTGAGTGTGTCAGGTACAATAAGAGCAGGTCGAATCCCTCCTGCAGGTCGAGATAATACCTTTAATAAGCTCCAGAGCTGGACCGGGTTCAGTCCGTTTACAGTGCAGATCCAGGCCAGGAAACAGCGCCGAGATTCAGGCGTCCTTCAGTCCCGTGTCTGATGTTTAATCAGTGAAATAGACTGGGATAGATACTCTTTTCAGAGACATTAGTGTTTACATTAGGGATGCTACTGATTAATCAACAATTGATTCATTGTCGATAATAATTGAATCAGAAAAAATTGATTAAGCATCATTAGAGTGTGTGGTTTTTAGGTACATATGGCATGTCAATCACTCCATGATCTACACTTTGTCTCATATTGTTTTTTTCCCCCCCATACAAACACTTGGTATAGTTCGATCTCTAACTGGAAATAAATACTTGTTGAGAACTTTCTTAATTATTTATGACAAATCTGTCAATGTACGATGATTTTAAAGTTCCGATTTTGATGTAAAGCAGTGATTTTTTTCAGCTATGAAAATTGAGCACTTCTAATGTCATCAAAATTGATGGTCATATTCCCCATATTCACTGTTTATCGACGCTCTTTATTTAGTGTTAGTTACGTGATGACGTTTATTTAATCGTTAATTTAGACTGAAATCATAAATATGTAAAATGACATCCCTAGTGTACAGTACATGCTCTAATTTTCATCAATCCGAATGAATCCAGTCTGATTTCAGATTCTACGGTCTGTTAAAATGTTGAAATCTGATTCACATATTCATTTACAAGTGCATTATGTTTTAAGAATGATACAATGGAACGTTCCTCAATGTGAACAACACTGTCAAATCGAATTAGACGTGAAGTAGGAATAGTTGTGCTGACAAATGCTTAGTTGGTATAGTTCACTCACACAAGAGTTCTAGTGACTTAAAGTACTAGAGAGCTGAGAGTACTTTAATACTTTACTTTAAATAAAATGTAACTGTTGACATTGATGCATTTTGATGCCGAATGTTGAAGTATATAACTATACTATAGAGGCATAATATAGAGTGTATAAACCACAATATATATATATATATATATATATATATATATATATATATATATATATATATATATATATATATATATACTCAAACCAATCAATTAATCTTAACTTGGGTTTTCTGAGTAATTAATGCAGTGTATGTGAATAGTACAGATTACTAGATTTTACAATGAAGATAAGACATTAATTTAATGGATAACACTTTATTTTACAGTGTCCTTGTTACATGTTACATGTATTTACCACAGTAATAACAGTAAAATATGCATAATTACATGCAAATAACCCTCATCCAAACCCTACCTCTATAGTCAGTACATGTAGTTAATCAATATTACTCAGTACTTAAATATATAATTACACTTGAACAATGACACCTTAAAGTAAAGTGTAACCCTTTATTTGAAGTGTCCTTGTTACAGTTTTACTAATATTAACTAACAACATGTATTAGTATATAATTAGGGTTTGTTAACATGTAATTATACATAATTTAATGTTATTACTACGGTATGTAAAAAGGTGTTACCAAAACACTTGAACGTTCAGAGAACACTCGTTTTCATTACATTTGTTAACGGCACTGCAAAAATAAAATAAAAAAATAAATAAAAAAAATGCTCTTCTTACTCAGTCAGTTTGTCTTGTTTCCTGTCTAAATATCTAACAATTCTTAATCAAGATGCATTTACTAGATCAGTAAAATTACATAAGATATTTTGTCTTTTTTTGTGAAAATAATATCAAAATGAAGTGAGTTTTTGCTTAAAACAGGCAAAATGATCTGCCAATGAAGTAAGAAAAAATATCTTGTTTCTTGTTTCCGTCCCAATCAGAAATAAGATTATTTTTCTCACCCCATTGGCAGATCATTTTGCCTGTTTTAAGCAAAAACTCTCTTCATTTTCAAAAATTACTGATCTAGTAAATGCATCTTGATTAAGAATTGTTAGATATTTAGACTGAAAACAAGACAGAAATACTAAATAAGAAGAGCATTTTTTAGAGTTTGAAAGGAGTTTTTACGTAGTCTACACACACTACTTGTCTTTGTCTTTCATCATCAGATGTGATCCAGTTCCACCTCCGTCTGTCCGAGTGTTTTCCTGCATTCAGCTTCGAGCTTTCAGATTGATGCAGGAGCTTTGAGAGTGACCTGACACGGCTGGCCCGGGGACGCTCACACACTTCCTGTGGCTCACACACACAAACGAGATGCTAATTAATTACCATTGGCATCTATAGCAATGTGTGTCAGCTTGAATGGGAGATTTCAATCTGTTTGGGGTTCAAACTCAATGTTCTCTGAACTCTTTACGCCACGGGAATGATTGAAACGATCAGACTTCTGATGCTCACGAACGGATAGTTACCTTTTTCTGTTCTGTTCATTATATCATTCCTGCTCACGGAGCCTTTAAACTGCACAGATCAATCTGCTGGTGTCATAATTATAGGAGGATCTTCAGCTTTATGAACAAGAACTTCATTATCTCATGGGTTTTATGCAGTAACAGAATGCGTAGCTGATATCAAAAATGGGATGATTAGTAATCTCCTACTATATGTGTCTTAAAATTCATTTTTTTTAAATTGAGATTTATACATCATCATTTGAATAAATAATCTCTCATTGATGTTTGGTTTGTCAGGGACTATATTTGGCCGAACTATTTGAAAATCTGGAATCTGAGGGTGCAAAATAATCTAAATATTGAGAAAATCTCCTTTAAAGTTGTCCAAATTAAGTCCTTAGCAATGCATATTACTACTAATAATACATTTATGATATATTTACAGTAGGACATTTACTAAATATCTTTGTGGAACATGATCTTAATATCTTAATGATTTTCGACATAAAAAAATAGATAATTTAGACCCGTACAATGTATTGTTGGCACAGATATACCCGTGAGATTATGACTGCTGTTGAGCTCTATTTAAGTTTTTAATTATTAGACAAAAATCCACTAAATAAATATCGTCTAACATGTTGGAAAATTATATTGAAGACACAGGAAAAAGCCAAATTGATCATAGATTAAAATAATATATACAAGCCAACATGTTTAGTTTGAGATTTGAGATTATTGAAATAATATCTGGAATATTTCTGTATAAACTGTCAATTTAATACAACAAATCAAATAGATTTCACAGTGCGCTCTCCTCATAGTAAACATGAACTAATAATAGTTCATATATTGAGCCAACGAGCGCTGTGCTTTCCTGGTGCTTTAATGAGGTTTCCTCTGGTTTATCTGAAGGATGTCGTCATTAAACACACATAATAAAGAGCGAGGTCATCAGATCTCTCCGCCCTCTCTCTGTCGCTGTTGAACACACACGCTCGTTACGTTAATTAGCCTGTTAATTACTTAGAGTGGGCGGGGCTCCGCTCTTTCACCCTGTTTACAGGCGGGATCAAATCTGACACGGATAATTGTTTTTATTTATGCGTCTTGTTTTCTTAATCTTTTGTCATTCAGTGACGTCACGCTGGTGAGACGAATGGGATGATAATTCACTGATGATGAAGCACAGATGGAATATACCGACGTTTGTGCATCTTCTGAACCGATTACGGGGAATTTAACACTTTAATGCCATTATTATTAAATCACAAAACACACATCACACTATGAACTGGAGATTTCACCAGTGATTCTGAATTTAAGTCATAAATAAATAACAGAATAATATATGTAACTCTTTACCACAAAAACAGTCAGAACTGTTTTGAAATTGAGATTTATACATCATCATTTGAATAAATAATCTCCCCATTGATGTTTGATTTATTAGGGACAAAATTTGGCCAAACTATTTGAAAATCTGAATCTGAGGGTGCAAAAAAAAAATCTAAATATTGAGAAAATCTCCTTTAAAGTTGTCCAAATGAAGTCCTCAGTGATGCATATTACTACTAATAATACATTTACACTGCAAAAAAATGCTTCTCTTACTTAGTATTTTTGTCTTGTTTCTAGTCAAAATATCTAAAAATTATTACATTTACTAGACAAGCAAAAGTAATTGTCTTGTTTTGGGGAAAAATAACTCAAAATGAAGAGAGTTTTTGCTTAAAATAAGATAAATAATCTGCCAATGGGGTGAGATAAATAATCTTGTTTTCTGTTTGAATTAAGATTATTTATCGGTAACACTTTATTTTGATAGTCCACTTTAAACATTCTACTAACTATAAGTAACTTTGCAACTACATGTCAACTAACTGTCATTAGAGTATTTGTAGACTGTCTGATTAATATTTACTAAAACTTTATTTTGTCGGTCCCCCAACAGACATTCTACTGATTATAAATAAATTGACAACTACAATTCAACTTATTCTACTAACCCGAACCCTAACACCAAACCGTAACCTACCAGTCTACTGACAGACTACTAATACTCTAATGAGAGTTAGTTGACATGTAGTTGCAATGTTACTTATAATTAGTAAAATGTCTAAAGTGGACTATCAAAATAAAGTGTAACCTATTTATCTTATTTTAAGCGAAAACTCTCTTCATTTTGAGTTATTTTTCCCAAAACAAGACAATAACTTTTGCTTGTCTAGTAAATGTTTCTTGTTTTAAGATTTTTTAGATGTTTGGACTCGAAACAAGACAAAAATACTGAGTAAGAAAAGCCTTTTTTTGCTGTGTATGGTATATTTACGGTAGGACATTTACTAAATATCTTGTTGGAACATGATCTTAATATCCTAATGATTTTTGGCATCAAAGAAAAATTTATAATTTTGACCCGTACGAACATACCAGTGAGATTATGACCAGGGGTGGTAATCAAGTAAAAATACTTTGATACTTTACTTAAGTATTTTTTTGGGGGGATCTATACTGTACTTGAGTATATTTTATTTGCACCTACTTTTACTCTTACTCCACTACAATATTAAAGGCAAAGTTTACTTTTTACTCCAATACATTTCCCCATGCCCGCTCCAAGTATTTATTACACTTGATTTCCAAACCGGTCTGGTCGGTCATGGATGATCCAGTCGGGTATAGACTTGGAAAAGCTGATAAGTCAGGTTTGCCACACTAACGTTAGCTCAGTGCTTACCAAACGTTTTTATTTTGCGGCACACCATTTACTATGAAAACATTGGTAACACTTTACAATACAGGTGCACTATTATAATTCATGCCTAACTAATGCACAGATAATCATGAGTTAATGTATTACTAATGAAGAACTAAACCATTTATTAATGATTACTGCATCAGCAACTAATGAACATTCTATATGATTAATAGATTAAGTAATATATGAATTGCTATTAATTAAATATGACATCATTAATTCCCTAATAAAACATTATTATTAACTAATAATGTAAATTCATGTATTCAAAGCCATGCATTCCGACTCTCAGTTGTGTTTAATTAATCATTAATCATAATAATTTGCAAATTATATTATGACTTTACTTGTTGAGGCACATGACTATTAACCAATTGTTACGTAATATGTCATTGTGGTTATGGCTTTTGAATTAATTTTAAATTAGTTAATAGTATCTTGCTCCTCATCTGTTTTATGGAGCTAATGTTATGGAACATGGAACTATTTTAAGTGTAACCCTATACTGCCTTAAGGTGCTTCATTGTCTCTTATTAATTGCAAATCTAACAAATTCTTAATTGCAGTATCTAATCGTATCATATGTTCAATTAAAGCATTGCATATCAGTCCCAAAATAATTTATCTGCTTAATTATTGATATTTACAGTTAATTTGAATATTTACTTTTTACTTTCGGTACTTGAGTACTTTTTAAATCTGAAACTTCTGTACTTTTACTCAAGTGATGTTTGAATGGAGGACTTTCTACTTTTACTGGAGTCATTTTTTATTTAGGTATATATACTTTCACTCGAGTATAACTTTTGAGTACTTACCACCTCTGATTATGACTGGTGTTGAGCGCCAGGATCACATGTAAAGACAAAAAGATGTGTTTGAAAAATGGTTTAAACGAACAAAAACAGTCATATATGAGTACTGTTCTCGTATTAGTTGGTGAATGCATCATGAAATGGGCCAAATCATTCTGTCACATTCTGAGCATGTCTCGTGTTGTGTTGTGTGCAGAACTCATGGCTGTCTGGAGAAGCCTTCAGTCACACAAAGTCATTTACACAAGTTCATTTAATCCAACAAATGCCATGAAATAGTGTTTCTTGTCTTGCATGGAAATGAAAGTGAAGCTGCGTTTCCTCGTTAAGCAGCAGGGGTTCGACCTTTTCACGGTGACATCGTCCGAAGGTCAGTGTCATCGTCTGATGACAAGAGCCCAAGCGTCATTAATTACAGACAAAATAATCCTCAGTGATTTTTGAGACGTCAGCGGGACATCTCAGAGCCTACAGCAAAACACGAAGGGTTTGTGGTAAAACCTGGATTCAACGTCACATAAACACACACCGGACTCAACCCAGAGCTGTGCATCACACACAGGATTCCTTTGGATTGGGACAACACATTGACCGTCAAAATGTCTCAAAATACCATACTAACATTTTCTCTTACAGTGTCCTTGTTACCCATGTTACATGTAGTTACTGTAACCATAAATTACGCATAATTACACACAAACAAACTCTAACCCGACAGTCAGTACATGCAGTTAATCAGAGCTTAAATACACAATTACACTCTAACAATGACACTTTAGAATACAGTGTAATAAATTATTAATAAAGCACATTATAATGCATTAAATCTTTTCATAAATTGTAACCAAACTTAAAATGCATAATATTATTTGCAGATTCCTTATTACATCTGGAATTGGTTGTTTCTTATGTGTTTTAATGTTTTCTAAAGGTTTAACAATGAATATTATAATATATAATAACTGGTTATTCATGAGACCATACAATGCATTATAAGGTGCATTATTAATGAATAAAGTGTTCCTGAAGTGTTCCTAAAGTGTTCCTGAAGTGTTCCTGAAGTGTTCCTAAAGTGTTACTAAAGTGTTCCTAAAGTGTTCCTGAAGTGTTCCTGAAGTGTTCCTAAAGTGTTCCCGAAGTGTTCCTTAAGTGTTACTGAAGTGTTCCTAAAGTGTTCCTGAAGTGTTCCTGAAGTGTTCCTAAAGTGTTCCTAAAGTGTTACTGAAATGTTCCTAAAGTGTTCCTAAAGTGTTCCTGAAGTATTCCTGAAGTATTCCTAAAGTGTTCCTGAAGTATTCCTGAAGTGTTCCTGAAGTGTTTCTGAAGTGTTCCTAAAGTGTTCCTAAAGTGTTCCTAAAGTGTTCCTGAAGTGTTCCTGAAGTGTTCCTGAATTGTTCCTGAATTGTTCCTAAAGTGTACCTAAAGTGTTACTGAAGTGTTCCTGAATTGTTCCTAAAGTCTTCCTGAAGTGTTCCTGAAGTGTTCCTAAAGTGTTCCTAAAGTGTTCCTGAAGTGTTACTGAAGTGTTCCTAAAGTGTTCCTAAAGTGTTCCTAAAGTGTTCCTGAATTGTTCCTAAAGTGTTCCTGAAGTGTTCCTGAAGTGTTCCTGAATTGTTCCTGAAGTGTTCCTGAAGTGTTCCTGAATTGTTCCTAAAGTGTTCCTAAAGTGTTCCTAAAGTGTTCCTGAATTGTTCCTAAAGTGTTCCTAAAGTGTTCCTAAAGTGTTCCTGAAGTGTTCCTGAAGTGTTTCTGAAGTGTTCCTAAAGTGTTCCTGAAGTGTTCCTGAAGTGTTCCTGAATTGTTCCTGAATTGTTCCTAAAGTGTACCTAAAGTGTTCCTGAAGTGTTCCTGAATTGTTCCTGAAGTGTTCCTGAAGTGTTCCTGAATTGTTCCTAAAGTGTTCCTAAAGTGTTCCTAAAGTGTTCCTGAATTGTTCCTAAAGTGTTCCTGAAGTGTTCCTAAAGTGTTCCTGAAGTGTTCCTGAAGTGTTCCTGAAGTGTTCCTAAAGTGTTCCTGAAGTGTATCTGAAGTGTTCCTAAAGTGTTCCTGAAGTGTTCCTAAAGTGTTCCTGAAGTGTATCTGAAGTGTTCCTAAAGTGTTCCTGAAGTGTTCCTAAAGTGTTCCTAAAGTGTTCCTAAAGTGTTCCTGAAGTGTTCTTGAAGTGTTCCTAAAGTGTTCCTGAAGTGTTCCTGAAGTGTTCCTAAAGTGTTCCTGAAGTGTTCCTAAAGTGTTCCTGAAGTGTTCCTGAAGTGTTCCTAAAGTGTTCCTGAAGTGTTCCTTCCCTGTCTGTTTTGTGCTCAAAGTATTTTGTTTCAAAGACAAGCACCTCTAAATGCCCTGATCCCAACCTGAGCCGCTCCTCCCTGATGTGTACACAGACTCCCCAGCTGTGTGTCTCAGTGTTTATGATGCATTCGTGGCGTTTGAACAGTAACGGAGCGACGTGAGGGCCGGGTCCGGTTTAAACAATGCGCCGCGTGTGTGTGTGTGAGTGTGTGTGTACCGGAGCGTGCATGAGTGATGGAGTCAGCCGTAGAACAGACGCCGAAGCAGGTTTCTGCCTCTAAGGTGAGCGCAGACACAATAACAACACCAACGAGAGTTTTCCTCTGGCTGCCGTCGCTGCCAGAGACTCAAACACACAATGATCTTCATTTTAAAACTGTGAAATTTAATTCCTTATCTGTAACTATTCAAAGTTTAAGCCGGTCCCATTTTAATTAGTATTCTTGGCAAGAAACAAACTGACTTGGGTGAATTTTTCCTGACAAATTACTGCAGCTCTGGCAGCTGGCGTGAGGAATATGAAAATCAACTGCATTTTTACATTTTTTGAAGACAAAGTGAGCGCCGTTACCCATGCGGAACACACTGCCACGTGCTCATGGGTGGTTGCCAGGGCGTTGCTAGGTGGTTTATGAGATGTTCTTAGTGTATGTATGTCAGTTGTAAGTGTTGCAGCCCTGCTGTAAAAACGTTCCTTAAAGAGCATTTTTACCTGATTTAACCCATAAACAAGTGTTTTGGTGAAATAAATTACCCTAATGCATAATATAATAACATTAATGTGTAATATAATTAACTAAATGTACTTACTGCATAGAGTAGACTAGGTAGTGAAGTACACCAGATAGTGTAGACTAGAAGTACACAGGATAGGAAAGTACACTGAAGTACAATAGAAGTATGCTAGAAATACACTAGGTAATTAAGTATAGTGCAGATAGTGCACACTAGGTAGTGAAGTACACTAGATAGTGTACACTAGGTAGTTAAGCACACTAGAAATACACTAGGTAGTGAAGTACACTAGAAATGCACTAGGTAGTGAAGTACACTAGGTACTGTACACTAGAAGTACAATAGATAGTGTACACTAGTAGATAAGTACACTAGAAACATACTAGGTATTGAAATACACTAGATAGTGGAGAGTAGGTAGTGAAGTACACTAGAAATACACTAGGTAGATAAGTACACTAGAAATACACTAGGTAGTGAAGTACACTAGGTAGTGTACTCTAGAAGTACACTAGATACTGTAGATTAGGTAGTGAAGTACACTGAAGTACACTAGGTAGAGGAGTACACTAGATATTGTACACTAGGTAGAGAAGTACACTAGGAATACACTAGATAGTGTAGACTAGGTAGTGAAGTAAACTAGGTAATTAAGTACTCTGAAGTATGCTAGATAGTGTACACTAGGTAGAGAAGTACTCTAAAATATACTAGGTAGAGAAGTACGATAGATACTGTACACTAGGTAGTGAAGTACACTAGGTAGATAAGTGCTCTGAAGTACACTAGGTAGATAAGTACGCTAGATACTGTACACTAGGTTGTGACATACACTAGATAGTGTAAACTGAAAGTACACTAGATAGTTTAGACTAACTAGTGAAGTAAACTAGATAGGGAAGTACACTAGGCAATTAAGTATACTATCTAGTGTACACTTGGTAGTGATATACACTAGATAGTGTACACTAGGTAAAAGCTGTCACTAAGGACTATTTTTATATCGATTCATCTATCGACTAATTTATCACAATAATTTTCAACAATTTGACTTAAAAACATATAATTTAACTTTGGCATTCAATAGTTTACTATAAAAACAACAAAAATCTAAACAAGCCCTTGACAAAATGTAAAACTAAAAGGTACAAATTTTTAATCCAACATAAAAAAAGACAATATCAGCAAATATGTTTTATATAGAATAGTGTTGCCACAATACCAACATTATCACTTCGATACGATACCAGATTAAAATACCTCGATACCGATACTGAATCGATACCTTGGCAAACAATAGTAAAAGTAATTGAAAAATATGACAGATACCATAACTATATGTCATGTCAAATATTGATATTTTAAATTTGTGTTGCACACTTATGTCACAAACACCTTGTGAAACTTTTAATTGGTCTGATATAATCCCTCTATATTGGTTTTATATACTCTATATTATCCCTCTAGTTATATGCTGATTTAACCCATAAACAAGTGTTTTGGTGAAATAAATTACCGTAATGCATAATATAACAATATTCATGTGTAATATAATTAACTATATGAACTTACTGCATAGAGTAGACTAGGTAATGAAGTACACTATAAATACACTAGGAAATGAAGTATACTAGAAATACACTAGGTAGTGAAGTACACTAGAAGTACACTATATAGTGTACACTAGGTAGTGAAGTACACTAGATAGTACACTAGATAGTGTACACTAGGTAGTGAAGTACACTAGGTAGTGTACACTAGGTAGTGAAGTACACTAGATAGTGTACACTAGGTAGTGAAGTACACTAGATAGTACACTAGATAGTGTACACTAGGTAGTGAAGTACACTAGGTAGTGTACACTAGGTAGTGAAGTACACTAGATAGTGTACACTAGGTAGTGAAGTACACTACATAGTGTACACTAGGTAGTGAAGTACACTAAATAGTGTACACTAGGTAGTGAAGTACACTAGGTAGTGTACACTAGAAGAACACTAGATAGTGTCTACTTAGTAGAGAAGTACACAAACACCTTGTGAATCTTTTAATTGGGCTGATATAATCCCTCTGTGGATAGTGTACACTAGTTAGTGAAGAACACTAGATATTGTCTACTAAGTAGAGAAGTACACAAACACCTTGTGAATCTTTTAACTTGGCTGATATAATCCCTCAGGGGTGGTTTATTTACTCTATATTATTCCTCTAGTTATATTCTTCAACATTCAGCCACAAAACACAACAATGGTAACAGTTACATTTTATAGTAAAGTATCAAGTACTCTGCGCTCTTTTTTAGCACTAGAAATCTTGCGTGAGTGAAAATACTAACTAAGCATTCGTCAACACAGTATAGCATTCCTACTTGTTTTTTTAAGGCAGTCGGTTTGCATTCTTTTTTAAAGTAAGTCTAACTAATTCAATTTTACAGTATAACTGATCACCCTCTTTTTTTTTGTGCCGATTATTCGTGTTAACAGTGTGTCGCAGGTAAGCCGTCATCATTGAGTGTCTCGTGTGCCGCTCCGTCACCTGAACATGTGTGTGTGTGTGCGCGTGTGTGCGCGTGTGTGTGCGTGCGTGTGTGTGCGCGCGCGTGCGTGCGTGCGTGCGTGCGTGCGTGCGTGTGTGTGTGTGTGTGTGTGTGTCTCATGCATTCATGTCGTTATTATAATCTCCACTTAACACAAGCGAGATGTGTGAGGATATTCACAGCCTGGACTCTATGAATAGGCAAGGCAAGGCAAGGCACGTTTATTTGTATAGCACATTTCATACCCAATGGTGATTCAAAGTGCTTTACATAAAAAATTAATTAAAATTGTGGTAACATATGCATGAGAAATAAGAATGCAACTGTTTTAATTATCTTTGTTTTCTTTTTAATTCTTACACATGGTAAAGAGAATTAAAATAAAATAAAATAGTCAAATACACAATAGTGGTCAGAAATAGAAATAAACAACAACAAAATAAATAGACAGACTGATACACACATGTACACTGTAAAAAGAGTATATATTTAAAAAGAAAGTTACCTGGTTGCCTTACAATTTTGAGTTAATTGAAATTAAAAATCTTAGTTAATAAACAGAACATTTTTGAGAATTGACATCACCCTTTATTTCAATAGTGTTAAAAGATTTTGTAAGCATATTGTGTAATTGTGTTTTATTTGTAATATTGTAGTGAAACATGCCACATTTTCATAATTTATCATAATTTTTGTTTATTTATGTGGTTCAGATACAATAATATTTTGAGTTTCTATTTATTTAACCAATTTCCTTCATTGTATTAACTCAATTTTTTATTTATTTAAATTAACTCAACATTTGAAGGCAACCAGGGTACTTACTTTGTTTTAAGTTAAACAACAATATATATTTTTTTAACTTAATTAGATCACCTCTCATTCATTTCAATCACTATTTCCTGATTTTTACTCAGGAACCTTCTTGTTAAGCCCATTTTCACTCATTATACCTTTAGATTTCATCACACTCAAACCTTTTTAAGTCAAACTTGCTATTTCCATCAAAGCCAGTTTTCACTCATCATATTTAACTCAAATGAACATATACAATAATAAAAACCAAAGAGAAGAACAAAGGTACACTGCAAAAAAATGCTCCTCTTACTTAGTAATTTTGTCTTGTTTCTACACTCCAAAAAAATACATTGAAAATGAACTAACCCAGCAATTGGGTTGTCTTAAGCAAACATTTAACCCAACCACTGGGTTAAAACCACCCAATTGCTGAGTTTGTTCCTTTTTTTAACCCAACTTGGGTTGTTTTTAACCCAGCATTTTTTTTGGAGTGTAGTCTGAATATCTAACCATTCTTAAATCAAGATGCATTTACTAGATCAGTAAAAAGACATGAGATATTTGTTCTTGTTTTGTACAAAATAAAATCAAAATGAAGTGAGTTTTGCTTAAAAAAGGCAAAATTATCTGCCAATGGGGTGAGAAAAATAATCTTGTTATTGTTATTCTTATCTGGTAAATTAATACAGTAACACTTTAGTTACACTATATTCACTATTAACTACGACTTCTGCCTCAATAAACTCCTAATTTACTGCTTATTAATAGTTAGTAAGGTAGTTTCTGTAGCGTTTAAGTTTAGGTATTGGGTCGGATTAAGGGATGTAGAATAAGCTCATGCAGAATAAGGCATTAATATGAGCTTTAGAAGTGCTCATAAACAGACAATATCCTAGTAATATGCATGATCATAAGCAACTAGTTAATAGTTAATAACTGAACCCTAAAATAAAGTGTTAACAAGAATATTTAGATATTTGTACTTCAAACAAGACATAAATTCTAAGTAAGAAGAGCATTTTTTGCAGTGTAAAGTAAAGCAGTTCTAAAAAAGAATAAAGATGATGATGAATAGCGAAGGGAGCGAGTCCTGACAGGCCTGAGTTTGAGCAAATCATTCCCATCACCTCCACCTGCCCTCGGACAGAAAGCCCCACGCCGGTCCTCCGGAAGCATCCCATAATAACCCGCTCGTCTTGTCTCGGCACTAATCAGAAGTTCTGGCAGGTGTCGGTTCTCCCGCGTCTTCTACATGCCGAAACAGGAGCCGTCTGAAATGACTTCGAGAGTAATTCCAGTCGGAGCGGCGCAGGACTGCACCTAATCACTTCAGCCGAGCCCTTCAGGCGTGCCAAATAATGACAAATCTCTTCGCCCCTAATGGAAGAGACTTTGCTCTCTGCCGAAGGGCCTTGCACCTCAGATTGTGGTGAAACATATGGGCGAACACTTGGCCCGATCGACGCGCTCATGTTCCCGTCGCAGGTATTCGGAGGCCATTTTCATCAGCGCGGCTGCACTTGCATAAATCGTCTCGAATGAGCCTCAGATTGCAGGAACGGGCCGGTCCACTTCTGTGTCCAGAGCAGGTTTGGAAAGTGATTTGTACACTGCTTAAAAAATGCTTGTGTCTAAATATCCCAAAATAATCTGCCAAGGGGGTAATCTTGTTTTCTGATTGAATTTAGATTATTTTTCTCACCCCATTGGCAGATTATTCATTTTATTTTAAGCAAAAACTCTCTTCATTTTGATTTATTTTTTCCCAAAACAAGACAATAATTTGTACTTGTCTAGTAAATGTTTCTTAATGTGAGAATTTTTAGATATTTAGACTAGAAATAAGACAAAAATACTAAATAAGAAAAGCATTTTTTGCAGTGTGTCCCCCCCCCCCTTTTGAAAACAGACATGAAAATGTACTGTCCAAATTTAAATGGCTGTAATTTAAGAATGCATTGGAGTATAAACCTCTTGTTTTAAAGAAAACACTCAGCAGATTATTGTTGAAGTGAAAGCAATTCAAAATATGAAAGTGTAAAAAAGTTATGGAAGTTTAAATTTACTGTAAATGAAAAATACTGAACTAATTTTTTTTTACTTTTATATAGAATATATATTTTACAACAAAAAAAAAATCCTTTAAAATGACTATAAAATTAAAGCCATGTGTTTAACCAAGTTGTGTTCCAAATTTAAAATTGATATCACTACAATTGAAGTTCCCATGAGATTTTGTTTAGGTGCAGTACCAAAAACAGCCACCAGCATGATGCATTTTCCTGTAAATTTCAGTCCAAATATCACTTCCATCACAAAACAGTCACCAAATATGGAACCTTGAGACTCTGACTTTTCCAACGATATGTGCTTTGTCAAAATTAGAAAATATTTTAATTATAAAGTAGTTCAAATTCATTTTGTAAAAATGAAACTTGACACTGCCTGGGGGAGGAGGAGCTTGCTAGAAGAAATTTGAGCACTGTTTCCATGGTAACGAAACATACGATTTCAAAATGGTTTTCACAGGATGAAGTTTGAGTTCGTAGGCTTTCGGATGAGCCCTAACTTATGATGATTACTAAAATATAGGATATGAAAAAAGGCCATCAAAAAAAGAGCACCAAGCGTCCCACGTGGCCCCCCTTTGAAAAATACATGAAAATTAACTATCCAAACTTAAATAGTTCATTCAAAAATGCATTGGAATATAGACATAAATTTGGTCTTATTCAAAGAAAACACTCAACAAGTGAAATCACGTCAAAAATTAAAGTATAAAAAAATGTATGGATGATTAAATTTACTGTAAATCAAACATACTGCTCTAGATATTTAATATTGTCTATAAAAATATGTTACAAAATAATTTGTGCTCTAAAATTACTATTAAATCAAAGCCATATGTCTAATCAATCGGTGTTCCAAATTTGAAGTTAATATCACAAAAATGTAAATGTGATCACACAAACAAATATTGTGCTGAACCACAAATAGCCACCGGGTGTCATAGATTTTTTATGCAATCTCTTGTATCGAATGTATATATTTTTGTCCAAATATCACAAAACATTTGGCAGATATGGAACCTTGAGACTCTGACCTTAACGATGATATGTGCTTTGTCAAAATTAGAAAAGATTTTAATTATAAAGTAGTTAGTGCACAATTACCATCGCACACCTGTAGCTAATAGATAGGTGTGTAGGACGAAGGATACCCAGATCCAAAAATCTCAATAATCAAACAAAAGGAAATCCCGCACACTATAAATACTCGCAAAAATAGAAACTTTTTATTAGCAACCTTTTGGTCTTGTGACCTTCATCAGATATATGCCTGACGAAGGTCATGAGACTGAAACCTTGCTAATAAAAAGTTTCTATTTTTGCGAGTATTTATAGTGTGCGGGATTTCCTTTTGTTTGATTATTGAAATTAAAAAGAAGTTAAAATAAATGTTGTAATATGAAACATGACGCCGCCCACTAGAGGGAGGAGCCTGCTAGAAGAAATTTGAGCACCGTTTCCATGGTAACGCAACGTCCGATTTCAAAGCGGTTTTCGCAGGAAGATTTTTGAGTTCGTAGCATTTCAAATGAGCCCTAATTTACACTGTTAACCCAAATTAGTAAGCAGAACTCAAAAAATTTGATGTAACCCGTTGCCTCAATTTTTTTAAGTTAATGAACTTAAAAAATACATTTTTAAAAAATTAAATATTTTAAGTTGAATTAACTCAATATTTATTAGTATAGTCTTTGTGTTTTAAGTATAAGTTACTCAAATCTTTTAAAACACAAGACTCAAACTCAAATTTTTTGATGTAACTCGTTGCCTCAAATATTTTAAGTTCAACAAAATTTGTACACCCGTTCAGCACACCATGCTGGGTACAACCAATCAAAACTTCCCCATTGGTCCCAACATGCATTGCGGCATGAATAAATTATGCATCTAAATTGTGACTAATTTCCTTTGATTCTTACTGTTCGCTTATGCTTTTGCTGTTTTGTTCTGATGTTTTTTGTAGCTTGTTTTATGTTTAGAGTTGCCCTGTTTATCAGATTTTTTTTTGATTGTCACCATTGTAGAGATTCATACGCCGATTCTTGATGTGTGTGTGGTTCTAACTAATGCCGTAGATTTAAACTTTTAGTGCAAATAATAATTAAATACATACATTGTTCAATTACCACAACAGTGAAGGATCTCATGGCTATTAATATTAATATTTTAAATCTATTATAAACCACTTTGACAATTAGAGTATTAAACTCTGCATGATATCAAGGATTTTGTTAATTTGTGATGATGTTTTCATCATCAATGAATAACAACATCACTTGATGACATTTTCTCTTGACTCCTTTTGTTCCTTATTTGCAATAACAAATGTGTCTCACAAACACAAAGCAGCCAGATAACTTTTAATATTACACAGTCAAGGGTCAAGAGTCCGACTAAAGCAAACGCTGATCTCCATCATGGTGACTCCCAACGAAACTATTATTTTCATTAAAACAGAAATACAGTCAATCTGGTTAGTTATAAGTTAGTTCACATATTATTGTTAGGTTTAGGAACTTACAAATTTTTACTTATCGCATTTAAGATTGCATCACAATGAAAAAGGACCGCCTTTTATAAATGTCCTCCAATCAGTGAATTAGTTCTCGTTGCCAGACAGAACTCCTTGCATGGCCAATCACATCAAAGCAAGACCAGAGTGAGCTTTTTATGATTAATTATGATTTTGAGTTCATACAACTTGAAATCTTAAGTTTATGTATTTTGTAGGTTAATAAGTAACATAATAATTAAGTTACAACATAATATAAGTAACTTATATTTTTGAGTTTCTGGACTAAACTAGTAATATTTAGTCAAGATTACTTGATTTGTATAAGTAAAGACAACATTGGGGTTAACAGTGTCCTTAGCATGTAATTACTTAATTCTATTAAGTTGTATTTAATTTATGTTTTTAAGTTATGCTTACTCATTCACAAAAAAGTTACATTTAATCAAAAACTATTAGTTAAAATTACTCAAAAGGAAGACCATGTTACACCAACTTGAAATAATTAACCTGTTAAGCTGATTTCTAAATTTTGAAAAAATCCTAAGAAATGTATACTCAGACTAAAACAAATACAGTTTGTGAATCCTTTGCACTAAAAGCATAATTATGGTCTCATTTGAAAGCAGACACCTGGCAGTTTACTGTAAAGTCAAAATGATAATATTTTTTATAATAAAAAAAAGCTATAATAAGCTTCAAAGTTTTGTAAAGTTATTAGAAATTTATTTGTATGAAATATCTTTATGAAAATAAAATTGAAGTGGGCCTTGGAGAAATCTAGAAATGCACTACAGCTAAAGCCACAAGTCTGACCATGTTATATTTCAGATCTGAAGATGATCAGTCTAAAACTCTGAATTTTATTAAACGTTTTACAAGATCGTTTCATGTGATTTTATTTTGAGATATCTCTGAAATATCAACTGATGTTTATTGCCACATCTTCTCAGCTTTCATTCTCTATTTTGCCTCTATTGTTTAGAGGTGCAAACTGCCCCATTCAGTTTGTCTCCCCGGCACACATTCACACTTCTGCGGACTGGTTATGGCTCTAATTATTATTCTTTTGTCTGCATTATAATTACTAACGATTCTCTATTCAAACTGTTCTATTCAAACCTCATTTCTAAATCAAACCTCTCACTTTACCCTCACTGAGACTCTATTGAATGCATTTCGTCCAAATAAGCATTTCAGTAGTTTTACATTTAGAAAATGTTCATAAAAATAAAGTATTTACTCAGTGGCAGGTGCATCTAGGGCAAGCTAGCATGTTAGCTTAGCACACCAGCAAAACAACAATTTATACGATTAAAATCATGTTTTATTCAAAACTTGCTTCATATCACTTTATAATTTATAAGTCGAGTGTTTTATATAACAATATGTGATCTCATGTAGCTTCGGGTCAAAAAATCTGACAGAAAATATACAATGCTAAAAGCTATGTGGAATAGCATTGCATTATAAATATCATCTATTATGAAACCACCCAACATGGCATAAAGAACACAGACCAACCATATATTGCCGCGATTGTGTGTTTATTGTCTTAAAACGTGTCTATCTGCATAAAATAGCCATCTGACGATCGCTAGAAAGCAGCTTTGGTCATGTCAGATACTTCCTGAATGTCACATGGTGTGTCTGTTCTTCATCTATGCATAGGGGAGTGAATTTTCAGTAGTACAGCTTTCCAGCGCCCTCCGGCTGCCAGAATGAATTGAAAACACAGCATATCACAGTCTACTGCTCTCATAATCACACATCCGCGGATTTTGGATAAAGATTGAATAAATAATACTTCTCTGTATAGAAATTTGACTCAAACATGTGAGAATCTATCAATATTTCTCCACATCTGCACACATTTGAAGTAAAAGCCCTGAGGGAAGTTGTTTTGTCGAGTGTCTTCATGACGACCAGAGAAGAGTTTTTTATGAATGGGAGCAAATGACGCGCATATTACAATCAAAAGGTAGCGACGCCCAAGATCATATTCATAACTCCTGGCACATATTAACACATTACGGTCATTATAAGACTTTGAGAATAAAACAGAGGTAACAAAATTAAACTTTAGTCTTAGATCTTTTTAATGATGTATAGTTTGTCAAGGTAATTACTTACATCTGATAGTAATTTTGAGCTAATTTAAGCAAAGAGAGTATCTGCACGTCCTCGTCCTCGTGACGGTTATCAGGTTAAGTTAGTAGAACTTTTTCTATAACTTTGAGAATACACTACTTAATCTATTTAATTAATTTGAATTTTCGGGTTTACAGTGTATGATATTTACTAAAATATAGGATATATAAAAGCCATCAAAAAAAATAAATGCCTAGTGTCCCACCTGTGGAACGGTGACAGTTTTATAATGTAAGAATTTTCTGATATTTGGACCTAAAACAGGACAAAAATACTCAGTTAAAGCATTTTTTGCAGTGTAATTTGCTGCACGGTTGCCAAAGCGCTGAGGAGGAGACAGCCTTCATGAAGTTTATTTCCAATCCAAAAACAGCAAGACTGCATTTGGACGGCCTCAACTTGTTATCTGTAATTTAGCCAATGTGTTGGAACAATTAACACAGTTTGAATTGTGAGGCGGGGAAGGACAGATTAATGATTTGATTATGAAGGAGAAAAAAAATCAAAGGCAAGGATGAATTCGGTAAACACATTCACACAAAGGCCGCTCCATCACGGAAGATTTTAAAGTGTAATGAAGCGGGAAACCTTTAAACCCTCTCCTGAGATTCATTAGACAGCCTCAAATCTGCATTTTTAATTATTTAATTCATCACATGTTTGTAGAAACTGCAAGTTATTTATTTGATTAGATTTGCGGAGACGTGATATGAAAAATGGAGACATGAAAGGACATCAGTGTGTGTGTGTGTGTGTGTTTTCTCGTAACATGAAAGGTAGAGGTACTTTAATGAAAGTCCTTCGCTCTTTCGTGAAGTTTGATGTGCGTCTCTTTGGAGAGCGCCATCGCGGACCCCCATTTTGTATAACAAACAAGCCTCCTTCAAAGAAATAATTAAGGGAACCGGCCCAAAATGGCGCGTCCGTGGCGCCTCTGAAGAATAAGGCAGAAACTTCAGGCTTTGTTGTCTAATCGTGATCACAAAACCTGTTTGGAGAGTCTGTCATCTCGCTTTAAGGCCCTTTGTGGAGCGCCGAGGTGCTCGGGGTCACAGGCAATTAAACGCCGCGATGACGTCCAACACACTCGCTTCTGTGCTCAAGCAGAAGGGCCAGACACACACTTACTGTGATCCAAGATAGGGCTGGAAAATCTTTACATTTTCTTCTGATTATCCGTTTGCACTGTGAAGATGCCATGCAGGAAGATGTTAGCGCAAGCACTGTTCGCATTTACATTTGGCACAACTGTTAATTCAACTTTTCATTTTAATTATACATTTTAACAGTTCATGCATGTGTGTGTGTGTGTGTGTGTGTGTGTGTGTGTGTGTGTGTGTGTGTGTGTGTGTGTGTGTGTGTGTGTGTGTGTGTGTGTGTGTGTGTGTGTGTGTGTGTGTACTTGTCTACCTATCTAACAGGGGACCTTGGCGTCGTTACACACTCACCAACAGGGGACCTCTGAGCCAAGAGGGGACATTTTTCAAGTCCCCTGTTGGTCATGCATTAAATCATGTGAAAATGAAGTAAAAAACTAAAGAAATGCTCTGGTGATTTTTTTAATGTTTGACCAAGTAAGGACCTACAGGTGTGTGTGTTTAAATCATGTTAAAATCAAGAAACAACACTCTGGTGAATTTTTAAAAATTTTGACCAAGAGGGGACCTAAGAGTGTGTGAGTGTTTAAGGCCATGCTCAGCAGCTCCCCTGTAGGCTGGAGCAGGAACTGTAATAGCCCTTAAACACACGTCGTTCACACACACACACACACACACTCCTCTATTGTTTGAATGGCCTGCTGTCCTCTGAGACTCTAGAGCTGCTGTTTAACAGGCTGCTTACTAAAGGAACAAACATTATATAGATTATATCTCTTTACTAAATACCCTGACTAGTTTCAAACTTTGCATTACTTACTAAAATTAAATTAAATACTACAGGATCCAAGAAAAAAAGGATTAAAAAATCTAAACAACCAGGATGTAATTAGAAATACATCTGCCATCAAAATGTGTGTGTCTTCAGTTTCTACAAATAAATATTGTAAATACCATCCATCATGGCCGTGGACAGAGATATATATATATATAAAACATTTTAATGAGAGTAGCCTATATTTACTGAAAAATAATGCATTATTTTATTTATCAAAAAAAAAAAAGGTACGGTAAATGGGAAAAATCTGCATCTAAAGTTCTTTTAAACAAGTGTTAACATAGACATTATTAAAAAAAAATTATGTTAGCCAAGTATTTGTAAAAATAATGTGTGACTTTTGGCCCATATAAAAGGCCCATCTTACCACCTTATACATTTATGAGTTTTTTGAACTAACCACTTTTGATTTATTTATGATTTACAAAATGATTCAGGGTCCCCTGTTAGATAGTAAATCACGACGCCTGTGTGTTTGCTTTGACATTTCTTGCTGTCATAAACACACTGTAAAGATTTAGAGTTTTTACAGCAATACCTGAGTTTAAAGGGTTAAATCAAGCAGAAATAGCTCTCTAATGTATTAATTGCAGATCATTTTCGAATAGTGATTACGTTACACACACACTGACTCAGGTCCCCTGTTAGATAGTAAATCACGACGCCTGTGTGTTTGCTGTGACATTTCTTATCATCACAAACACGCTGTAAAGATTTAGAGTTTTTAAAGCAATACCTGAGTTTAAAGGGTTAAATCAAGCAGAAATAGCTCTCTAATGTATTAAATGCAGGTCATTATTGAATACTGATTACGTTACACACACACTGACTCAAGTCCCCTGTTAGATAGTAAATCACGACACCTGTGTGTTTGCTGTGACATTTCTTATCACCACAAACACGCTGTAAAGATTTAGAGTTTTTAAAGCAATACCTGAGTTTAAAGGGTTAAATCAAGCAGAAATATCTCTCTAATGTATTAATTGCAGGTCATTATTGAATAGTGATTATGTTACACACACACTGACTCAGGTCCCCTGTTAGATAGTAAATCACGACACCTGTGTGTTTGCTGTGACATTTCTTATCATCACAAACACACTGCAAAGATTTAGAGTTTTTACAGCAATACTTGAGTTTAAAGGGTTAAATCAAGCAGAAATAGCTCTCTAATGTATTAATTGCAGGTCATTATTGAATAGTGATTATGTTACACACACACTGACTCAGGTCCCCTGTTAGATAGTAAATCACGACACCTGTGTGTTTGCTGTGACATTTCTTATCATCACAAACACGCTGTAAAGATTCAGAGTTTTTACTGCAATACCTGAGTTTAAAGGGTTAAATCAAGCAGAGATAGCTCTCTAATGTATTAATTGCAGGTCATTATTGAATAGTGATTACGTTACACACACACTGACTCAGGTCCCCTGTTAGATAGTAAATCACGACACCTGTGTGTTTGCTGTGACATTTCTTATCACCACAAACACGCTGTAAAGATTTAGAGTTTTTAAAGCAATACCTGAGTTTAAAGGGTTAAATCAAGCAGAAATATCTCTCTAATGTATTAATTGCAGGTCATTATTGAATAGTGATTATGTTACACACACACTGACTCAGGTCCCCTGTTAGATAGTAAATCACGACACCTGTGTGTTTGCTGTGACATTTCTTATCATCACAAACACACTGCAAAGATTTAGAGTTTTTACAGCAATACTTGAGTTTAAAGGGTTAAATCAAGCAGAAATAGCTCTCTAATGTATTAATTGCAGATCATTATTGAATAGTGATTACGTTACACACACACTGACTCAGGTCCCCTGTTAGATAGTAAATCACGACGCCTGTGTGTTTGCTGTGACATTTCTTATCATCACAAACACACTGCAAAGATTTAGAGTTTTTACAGCAATAACTGAGTTTAAAGGGTTAAATCAAGCAGAAATGGCTCTCTAATGTATTAAATGCAGGTCATTATTGAATAGTGATTACGTCACACACACACTGACTCAGGTCCCCTGTTAGATAGTAAATCACGACGCCTGTGTGTTTCTCTCCTCAACCCCCACAACCCCCCACTCACAATTTACATTTCAATAAGGGAAGACTTGAAAAACCAGTTTGTGAACCACAGGCCAATAGAGCTCAAACTACCAATGTGGCAGAACCCTTCTCAAATAAACTAGAGAAGATGCTGGGATTTGCCCTGCCAAATTAAACTAAATTACAGTTTTTACAATCGCTAGGACACATTTCTAAATACTTTGGTCATTTTCAAAACTTGTTCTCCAAACCAACTTTCTGCTTCACATCAGTTATTTCACATTCAAAATCCACAAAAACTAACAACACTTAATTCATGTCTCAAATCAAGTGCCAATGATCCACAGTTTAGCTTGCACAGACTGAAGTTGTGATCACTGTGTGAAGAGTTTTGAAAAAGTGACCAACATTTGTTTGACAAATTTGAGAGTGCCAGAGACTTTAACTAAGGAGAATATTCTGAGCACAATGTGTGATGTTATTGAGATCTTTTATGAACCTTTTTAGAGGTGACAAAAGTGAGAGTTCCAGAGTATCTAGCTGAAGAGAAATGTCTGAGCACAGCATGTGATACTGTTGAGATCCCTTCTGAAACTTTAGAGGAGACGCATATGAGCAATCCAGTCTCTCTAGCCAAGGAGACAAATCAGAGCACAGTATGTGATGTTGTTGAGATCTCTTATGAAACTTTAGAGAAGATAAACATGAGAGAATGTCATTTTTTGTCTCAGGATAAACATGTGAGAAGCAGGAGACTTAGCCGTATGTCTCAATTTGATTCACTTGATCTCATTTCTGTCTAGGAGAAAGATGTGAGTTGAGAAGGAGATCTCAGGTTTGATTTTCCTTTCCTCTAGGTTGGCCTTTGGTTCACAAACTGGGTTTTCAAGTCTTCCCTTATTTATTATTATTAAAATGTAAATTGTAGTTCACCTACAAATGAAAAATAGCCCATGATTTACTTACCCTCAAGTCATCCCAAGTGTATATGACATTCTTTTTTCAAATGAATAAAATCTGAGTTATTTAAATTAATATTTTAAAAGTCCTGGCTCTTCCCAGCTTTATAATGCCAGTGCCTTGTCGGTCCATAAAAGTGCATCTAACCATCATATAACTGATCCACACAGCTCTGGGGGTTAATAAAGGCCTTCTGAAGCGGTGAATTTGTGTAATAAAAATATCCACACTGTAAAATATTATTTCGAAAAAAATTTACCTGGTTGCCTTAAAATTTTGAGTTCATACAATGAACATTTTTTGAGATTTGACAACCTTTATTAAAATATTCTTAAAAGATTTTTAAGCATATTGGGTAATTGTGTGTGATTTATTTCTTATGATGCAGTGATACATGCCAAATAGTGCTATTTTCATGATTTATCAAATTTGTATGTGGTTCAGATACAAAAATAGTTTGAGTTTCTATTTATTATACAAATTTCCTTCATTGTATCAACTCAAATTTTTAATTTCAATAAACTCAAAATTTTAAGGCAACCAGGTTACTTACTTTTTTAAGTTAAACCAACAAAAAACAACCTTTTTTTTTTTTACAGTGCATATTTAAATATTTATAAACTAAAATACTAGCTTTCGGTTTTCAGTGCAACACGAATCAACTTGCGCTTAAAGGACAACTCCGGTGAGAAATGACCCTAGGGGTAATTAACAGATGGTTACCGAGTAGATCGTTCTCTGGGATGCGGTTTCATGAAAATCAAATGTAAAGAGTTTAATCTCTAAACACAGATTAGTTTATAATGTTTGACTATGGGGCATGGAATAAGTGAAATTAAACCGCTAGTTAATACCACTAACAGCTCAAAATAGCCTCACACTAACACGGCAGCATAATGAGGGTCCCAAACTGAAGCATTGAGAACTTTGTAAGAGTACAAACAGTTAAATAAGAAGATACTTTATAAAGACAGTCCATTATGCGTTCACGGACAGCAGCCATCTTAGAAAACAGTCTCGACGACTCGAGCCACGAACGCTGTGCTAAGTGAGCTGGTCGATAGGAATTAAGTTTGTGAAATCTAATTACATGGAGTTTTTTTTTTTCTCTCTCTACTGCGTTCAGTGTTTTCTTCCGGAAACAACGGCCCATATGAGATTCCAAGTCACAGTTCATCACTTAGCACAGCGTTCGTCGCTCAAATCTGTTTTTAGAGATACAACTCTTTACATTTGATTTTCATGAAAACGCATCCCACAGAAGACCTACTCGGTAACCACCATCTGTTAATTACTCCGAGGGTCATTTCTCATCGGAGTTGTCCTTTAAAGAGTAACCCTTCTTTACCCATGAATCCTTGACGTAAGTGCACTGACAAACACTGAAGAGAGAAGATAGAGCTAAACAAAACTTAGCGTCAGGGGTTACTCTTTTCATAATAACACTAAAACACAATATCTTTCAATAAAAATAGTTAGTTTAGTCTATTAAGTTTAAAATATGGACATTATTCTTACACAAACGTGCCACTTTGCTTCAGAGGGCCTTTTTTTGCTTCAGAAGGCTCATCATTACTCACGTGCTATGTTCATAAACATCTGAAGCACACGCCCCAAAAGCTGTATCTGACAGTGCACGAATGCTAAACTGAGCTCTCTTTCAGGACTTCTTACTCTTAAGTGGACAAATTAATACAAAATTATTTTAAAAAATAGGAAGTATCCCAGTAAACATAGTTGCTAATGTTAGGTTCAGTTAAGTGAACATACACTTTGAGAAAAAAAAAACACTTTTTTTTTTTTGTTTTTTTTTTTACAGTGAGGACAATACAGTGTTATATTACAACTACTGACAGGCCGTCCCAAAAAGCACTGTTTATTTCATGTGGATCATATCTTTTGTATTTATTTGTGCTTATTTGTAATGTTTTTGGGCTTGTGGTTTAGATGTGCTCTTGAAATTGGAATAGAGAATAGTGTGTGTTGAGTTTGCTGCTCAACCCCCCACCAGTAATTTACATTTCAATGCATGAAGACTCTCACAGGTGAGACACAGAATCTCACTACTGTTACCTGTGTCCTAGACCAAATACACTGCCAAAAATAAATTAAAATTACATGATGAAATGAAATTACAATCGCTAGGACACATTTCCCAATCTTTAGGAGAACTGAGTGAGGAGTTTATACATTTGTTAACCAACTTTCAGCTTCACAGCAGTTAATTTTACATTTACAAATCAACTCATTCTTACAGAGCACGGCACAGGTTTATCCAACACTAACATCAGGAACATTATACAATTAAAATGTCTTTACAAAACTAGAATGACACTCTACTGCTCATAATTCACTGCATACTTACATTACAGTACAACATTATTCCTAAGTTTCCTCTTTTGAATGGATGGTAATGGTCTGACACTTGTGTTGGTGTTCAGTTTCATCAAAGTTGCTTTGATAGTGTTTGATTATTTTAGCAGAATAAATTGCATTACAGTATTACTGTATACATGTTGTAAATTGCTGTCTCATTCAGTTTTGTATTATGTTATTGTTTTGTCCATAAGTTTAACACTTTTGAAAACAGCATGTCAGGGTGTGCAAATTGGCCTGTAGAACAAAGATTTGATTGTGTTTGTGTCAAAGTGAGAAAAGATTTCAGGTAAATTGAAAGATGTTGCCATTGAATGCATTTGTGCTAAAGCAGGGTTGATCCACAGTTAAGCTATGTTATAAAATTTTCTTTTATGAAACATTTCTCAATAATAAAGTCACTTTTTCAAAACTCTTCACACAGCGATCACAACTTCAGTCTGTGCAAGCTAAACTGTGGATCATTGGCACTTGATTTGAGACATGAATGAAGTGTTTTGTTGGTTTTTGTGGATTTTGAATGTGAAATAACTGCTGTGAAGCAGAAAGTTGGTTTGTAAAACTGTGTGAAGTGTTTTGAAAATGACTATTGATAAATGTGTCCTAGCGATTGTAAAAACTGTAATTTAGTTTAATTTGGCAGGGCAAATCCCAGCATCTTCTCTAGTTTATTTGAGAAGGGTTCTGCCACATTGGTAGTTTGAGCTCTATTGGCCTGTGGTTCACAAACTGGTTTTTCAAGTCTTCCCTTATTGAAATGTAAATTGTGAGTGGGGGGTTGTGGGGGTTGAGGAGAGAAACACACAGGCGTCGTGATTTACTTTCTAACAGGGGACCTGAGTCAGTGTGTGTGTAACATATTCACTATTCAATAATGACCTGCATTTAATACATTAGAGAGCTATTTCTGCTTGATTTAACCCTTTAAACTCAGGTATTGCTGTAAAAACTCTAAATCTTTACAGTGTGTTTATGATGATAAGAAATGTCACAGCAAACACACAGGCGTCGTGATTTACTATCTAACAGGGGACCTGAGTCAGTGTGTGTGTTACGTAATCACTATTCAATAATGACCTGCAATTAATACATTAGAGAGCTATCTCTGCTTGATTTAACCCTTTAAACTCAAGTATTGCTGTAAAAACTCTAAATCTTTACAGTGTGTTTGTGATGATAAGAAATGTCACAGCAAACACACAGGCGTCGTGATTTACTATCTAACAGGGGACCTGAGTCAGTGTATGTGTAACGTAATCACTATTCAATAATGACCTGCAATTAATACATTAGAGAGATATTTCTGCTTGATTTAACCCTTTAAACTCAAGTATTGCTGTAAAAACTCTAAATCTTTACAGT
>NC_090183.1:46889355-46899355 GCF_024679245.1 Pseudorasbora parva
AGGTTACCGACAGTATATGATGAATGTCACAGCAAAACAAATTAGAGGCTCAGGCGTCCTAATGAAGCCTGTGAGCGGACAGTCAATAATTAGTGGTGTTACACTCGCCGCTTTCTGCTTACCACTCGCGTGGTCATTTTTCACTCTTTTAATTGCACAGGTTACGTTTCCTGTAATGATATGGCAGCTCTTTTTTTCCTCCCGATTGACGGAAGGTGAATTATCTCAATCCGAACATGGCTCTCGCCTTCGTTAGAGAGAAGGAAAGTTTTGCACTAATTAGACTCCGAGATCATTGGAGAGACGCACAACAGAGACGCTGTTTTAAGTTGACTTTGGAGTGTGACTCTCTCTTGGTTTATTCGTCTTTCTGTTACTTTTGTGTTTTATGTTTGCTTGAATTTATGCATGTGGGATTTTACTTTGATGCTTGGAAAAAGAAACCCTCCCAATCGCGCGTGACGTGCTACCAGGACCTGACAGAAAGAGAAATATTCACACAAATAAGACATCAAAGATAGATTGAGAATTAAAATATGCACTTCAAAATTATTCCGATTGCTCTGGGATAGAGGAGAGGAAAATATTCCCTAGAAGTGTCCGACTGGAAGACATCAAAAATCATCCCACCGATTGCTACAAACAGACACGAGCTGAGATCACTCCGAGGGAAAAGGTGTTGGGATTCCCTCACGTACGACAACAAAAATCACAGATGAGAACGCTTTAATATCCTGATTGTTTCTCCTTGATCTCCTGCTGTCTGCTCTTGAGTTTCAGGAGAGAGGTTTGGAAAATACCTCCCACATCACTACAGATACTGTTGACTTACCTCACACCTCTTCTACTTCTGTTTGTGTGATATCTGAAGATAGAAAGAGAAGTACACTGCAAAAAATGCCTTTCTTACTTAGTATTTTTGTCTTGTTTCTAGTCAAAATATCAATAAATTCTTACATTAAGAAAATTTACTAGACAAGTAAAAATTATTGTCTTGTTTTGGAAAAAAATAACTCAAAATGAAGAGAGTTTTTGCTTAAAATAAGATAAATAATCTGCCAAATGGGTGAGAAAAATAATCTTGTTTTCTGTTTGAATTAAGATTATTTTTCTCACCCCATTGGCAGATTATTTATCTTATTTTAAGCAAAAACTCTCTTCATTTTGAGTTATTTTTCCCCAAAACAAGACAATTTCTTTTGCTTGTCTAGTAAATACTTCTTGTTTTAATACGTTTTAGATGTTTAGACTAGAAACAAGAAAAAAATACTAAGTAAGAAAAGCATATTTTTTGCAGGGTAACATTGCAACATTTTCTGGCCATCATTATAAACAGGTCATTTTAATCTTTTAGGACTCTAATGGTAAGAAATGTTTTTATTTTTCATGTTCGGGTCAGTTTTGAGCCCTATTTTGCTTCCAAAACACGTCTTTATTCAGGCTAATGTGAAGAAAACATCCAAAACACACATGAAAATGTCGTGATAGTTTCCTCACACTGCAAAAAATACTTTATTCATATTTATATATTCTATAGATTCAGATATCATTCACCTGATTTATACACCATTTTATACCTAAAACATGTTTATTTTCTCTCTTGAAAATCCTTTAATATGTGAACAAAATCTAATTAAAATTTAGAGCCTGATTTTATCCAAATTCCAGAGTTCTGGAATTGTACGCAAATTAGTGAGTATTTAATTAGATACTGCCTCATTAGCATATTTAAACTTCACATGAACTCCACATTGCAGTACATAACAATTGTGCTAATTAATCAACTGAAGAAGTATTAGTTAACATTTTTTACTCATAGTGTCTTGGCTACATTTATTATAGACAAACATTTTCAGCAAATATCTAATATCAAGAGTTGATAGTATGCTATTATATTAAGATGAAAGTAATATTCTATGATGATTATATAACTAGTGTTGTAGTCAAGACCACTTGAACTGAGACAAAGTCAACACTGATGGGGTGATACCAAAACCAGAAAAAGACCAGTGAGTGTTGAGACCAAGACCAATTCTTTGAGAATTTGAGACCAAGACCAAGACATTGAGTGATTGTGGCCAAGACTAGAACAAGACCAGTTTGTGTTGAGACCAAGAGCAAGACTTTGAGGAGTTGAGACTAAGACTTTGAGGAGTTGAGACCAAGACTTTGAGGAGTTCAGACCAAGACTCTGAGAAGTTGAGACCAAGACCTGGAGGGGTTGAGACCAAGACTTTGAGGAGTTGAGACCAAGACTTTGAGGAGTTGAGACCAAGACTTGGAGGGGCTGAGACCAAAACTTTGAGGAGTTGAGACCAAGACTTTGAGAAGTTGAGACCAACACTTTGAGGAGTTGAGACCAAGACTTAGAGGGTTTGAGACCAAAACCAGGTCTTGGAGAATTTGAGATGCTGACTAGACCAAAACCAGTGTGTGTTGAGACCAAGACCAAGACTTTGAGGAGTTGAGACCAAGACCAAGACTTTGAGGAGTTGAGACCAGGAGGGGTTGAGACCAAGACCAAGTCTTTGAGAATTTGAGACCCTGACTAGACCAAGACCAGTGTGTGTTGAAAACCAAGACCAAGACATTGTGACCATGACTAGTCAAAGACCTGTGTATTTTGAGACCAAGACCAATACTTTGAGGGGTTTAGACCAAGACTTGGAGGGGCTGAGAACAAGACAAGAACTTTGAGGGTTAGAGTGGGAGGCCAGACCATAGACTGGTCTGGCCTCCCACTCTAACCCTCAAAGTTCTTGTGTGTGTTAATTTCCAAGACCGATTCTTTGAGGGTTTGAAACCAAGTCCAGAACAAGATCAGTGCTGAGACCAAGACCAAGACTTCAAGGGGTTGAAACCAAGACCAGACAAAGATCAGTGTGTGTCCACTGACCAAGACCAAGAGCGCTCCTTAAATTCATCTGAAGAACCACATCCAGTAACCTGAGAAATCTTATATTTAGTCAATAAATGTGATTAGAATAATAGGACGCATATAGAGAGCTGTTAACAATCTGACGGTAAATCTATAATAAGCTTACAAATAAAATCACTAACAACAAAACTCCTCTTTGCACTGCAGAGGCGGCAGAACTGCATAAACAATGTTGAGATTAATGTTTTAAAAATAAAATGTCATGTATTGAACGTTTGAGTGAAATCAATATAACGTTTGCACTGTGCTCGTATTCAAAGCAGCTCTTGTGATATTAATTATATCATATCTTATACAAAAAAGTACCTCTTTAATCATATCTTGAATTCTATGAGCATTAGTATTAAATTTGGTGACATTTATGACGCAATCCCTCTTTGATTTCTGAGCCGGGACAGAAGAAATCACATTAGAAATGAGTCAGTGATTGCATTGCAGTGTTGTAGTACTCGAGACTGGTCTTAAGACCAGATTTAGCAGGTTTTGGTCTCGTCTCGGACCCAGGATTTTATCTTAAGACCAGTCAAGAAAACAACTGGAACAATAATCACTAAACAGTAGTCCATGATTGAACATCATTGCTGTGATTTGATGTCAAACTTACTGCTTAAAATGCAATCAATAACTTCTCTCTAATGTGATTTGTTTTGTGCTGCTGGGTTCAAAAGCAAGTCTCAAAAATGCCCACATTTGATAGAAATGGCCAAAAATTCTGAGATTTTTTTTATTTTTTATATTTTTTATATAACATAGAATATAATTAAGAAATATCACAAGAGCAAGAGAGCTGTTTTCACGAATATAAGTGTGATTTCAGATGATGTTCAATGAACAAGATGTTAATATTAAATGACTAATTTTAAACGGTGTCTTCCCTAATTCGTCAAGGTTTCGTTATTAAATCGGCTGCTTTGAACAAATCGGTTTAATAAATGATTCTGTGAATGTTAAATGATGCTAATGTTTTAATGTTAAATTAATCTGAACTTTATTTATGAACGTGTAATTGTACCAATTCAGATGCAACTTCTGTGCCATAAGTTTTATTGTTATTGATTTGATCGGTACACTGTAAAAAAGAATGTTGTTTTTTGTTGGTTTAACTTAAAAAAGTAAGTAACCTGGTTGCCTTAAAATTTTGAGTTTATTGAAATTAAAAATTTGAGTTGATACAATGAAGGAAACTTGTTTAATAAATAGAAAATATTATTGTATCTGAACCACATAAAACATGTGATAAATCATGAAAATAGCACACTTTGGTTGCGTCATCAGAAATAAAACACAATTCATTTGTTTCAATTCATCATTCAAAAGACAGGTAAAAACTCATCTCTTCCATGAGCACTTAATCTTACATAAAAAAAACCCTCTTTCCTCCTCTATTTCTCTTTTCTTCTTCCCTTTTCTGGTTTTTGCTACTCTGAGCGTGTATACAAATTTCGGTATTTGGGACACTTTCTGCGTTTCTTTGCCTCTTCTTGACGGATCGCTTCCTGTTCTCCTGAGTTGTAAGTCGCTTTGGATAAAAGCGTCTGCTAAATGCATTAATGTAAATGTAAATATGCTTACAAAAACTTTTAATAATATTTTTATAAAGGTTGACGAATCTCAAAATATATTCATTGTATTAACTCAAAAATTTCATTTCAATGAACTCTAAATTGTAAGGCAACCAGGTAACTTTTGTTCTAAATATTTTTTTACAGTGTAACAGCACGGTATAGTGTCGTACTATTCTAATTACACGGCAAAACATTCATTTCTTACTTAGTATTTTTGTCTTGTTTCTAGTCAAAATATGTAATAATTCTTACATTAAGAAACATTTACTAGACAAGCAAAAGTAATTGTCTTATTTTGGGAAAAATAACTCTAAATGAAGAGAGTTTTTGCTTAAAATAAGATAAATAATCTGCCAATGGGGTGAGAAAAATAATCTTGTTTTCTGTTTGAATTAAGATTATTTTTTCTCAAAAATACTAAGTAAGAAATGCATTTTTTTTTTTTTTTTTTGGTAGTGTATATTTATTTATTCATTAAATATAAGTCATTTCTCAGACAGTAGATATGGATCTTCAAGATGATTTAAGGAGGACTGGTCTTGGTCTTGGTTTAGGTGCTCTTGACTACAACACTATTGCATATGATGCCTTTTTACATCCAATCACAGCAATGATGCTACAATAAATCAGCATTTCAGCGATAAATCTGACCGGATAAAGTCTTCGCCTGAGACCGAGACTCAACACAAACCGACCCGCAGAAGGAACATTGGGAGGTTTTTAAACTCATTAAAATAGGGTTTTAACTCAGAAAGAAGAGAGGAGAGCGCTGAGGAAACCAAACTCTGTATAATGCTCTTGTTAAGCACCGCAGAACGCCGCCATTGAAAGCGCGGCCCATCTCGGCTAATTAGCACTTTGAAAGATAAAAGCAGTTTATTAAATCAATCAGAATGCTGTCTGTTTGTGAGTCCCAGCAGATAAGGCCATTTGCATATTAACTTAGCGATGGTAACCTACATAGACCGGCCGGCAGAAACCTCTACTGACTCTCCAGAGGAGCTTTAATTCATGAAATAATAAACAGGTAAATAAATAAGTCAGCAGATAAATGAATAAACAAATACCAATAAAGCGGGATGAATCGCAGAAGTCGTATAGAAATATTTCTGCTCTCCTAATTGATTACTAGATATTCTTGCCACTGAATGGAGTTGTGAATTAATATGTGCAAAACTAGTCTCGCCCTGCCAGAGCAGTGTATTAATGTTGCATTCGTCTTGATTTTGAGCTCATAATGCACATAAAGAGAGAAATAACAGACAATATCACCCGCAGGCAAACGCGGCTCCTATGTTTGTTTGAAATAACTAACATAAAGAGCTTTAATATTGATCAGGCTCATTTGTTGGTTTGGGGAAAGTTTTTATTTCACAGATTTGTCTCCTGTGGCCTGAAGACATGAGAGCGCGTCCTCGTGATCGGACACGACGGCCGCTTTTATCTCCGCTCCGCCTTCGTTTACTCTTGAAGATACTCTCTGTTTTCTAATAAAAGCCGAGCTGGCCATCTGTATCATCTCCGGCAGGTTTTGATCTATGTATTTAAGAACAGATTGAATTACACTCGTGTGGAAGACGAAGCTGAAGGCGCTGCAGTCCGTGATGAGCTAAATGTATATTCATTATTGTGTCTTATGTATATATTGCAGTGTGTTGACAACAGTTCATCATGAATTATGAAGCCGCTGCTCCATTACTGTATTAGTCGCCCAATAACTCAGACAGATCACTATTAATAAAAGCACTGATGGTAAACATATGGATTCTTTATGTTAATGCACTCAGTAATGTTGAGATGCTTTGACTGGCAGTGAAATATTAATGCTCTGCACTCAGATATGCTGATTTCTGCACATGCTCAGTCCGCAGAGACTCGCTCACGTGTAGAGATATTACAGTAAGCTCCTGATATCAATACTTCTACAGCATCGAGATAATGTTCATTTACTCATATTCACAGAAAAATACAAGATGGATCTCTTAATATTGTTTGATTGACTTGAGCTGACAATGAACACGTTTCTAATATCAGATTATTAAATGCTGTATGGG
Source organism: Pseudorasbora parva (assembly GCF_024679245.1). Taxonomy (NCBI): domain Eukaryota; kingdom Metazoa; phylum Chordata; class Actinopteri; order Cypriniformes; family Gobionidae; genus Pseudorasbora; species Pseudorasbora parva. The sequence goes on from NC_090183.1 coordinate 46,895,913, forward strand.
ATATGCCGTGTAAAGCTCTAGACATAAAAGTGACTTGTGCTGATCGTTAGCTAATGTTAATGTCATCGAAAAGCATGACAAACATTTTTAATGGGAAATAAATTATTTAATATAAATTTAAAATGAATAAATAAATAACTGAAATAAGAAAAAAAAGTATGGTTGAAATTAAATGTTCTAAAATTAAATAAAAACAGCTGCTGGGTTGTTTAGTCCAGTGATTGGGCTGTTTTAGTCCAGTGATTGGGTTTTGTTTAGTCCAGTGATTGGGCTGTTTTAGTCCAGTGATTGGGTTTTGTTTAGTCCAGTGATTGGGCTGTTTTAGTCCAGTGATTGGGTTTTGTTTAGTCCAGTGATTGGGTTTTGCTTAGTCCAGTGATTGGGTTTTGTTTAGTCCAGTGATTGGGTTTTGCTTAGTCCAGTGATTGGGTTTTGTTTAGTCCAGTGATTGGGTTTTGTTTAGTCCAGTGATTGGGCTGTTTTAGTCCAGTGATTGGGTTTTGTTTAGTCCAGTGATTAGTTTTTGTTTAGTCTAGTGATTGGGTTTTGTTTAGTCCAGTGATTGGGTTGTTTTAGCCCAGTGATTGGGTTTTGTTTAGTCCAGTGATTGGGTTTTGTTTAGTCCAGTGATTGGGTTTTGTTTAGTCCAGTGATTGGGTTTTGTTTAGCCCAGCGGTTTGGTTTTGTTTAGTCCAGTGATTGGGTTTTGTTTAGTCCAGTGATTGGGTTTTGTTTAGCCCAGCGGTTTGGTTGTTTTAGTCCAGTGATTGGGTTTTGTTTAAGCCCAGTGATTGGGTTTTGTTTAGTCCAGTGATTAGGTTGTTTTAGCCCAGTGATTGGGTTTTGTTTAGTCCAGTGATTGGGTTTTGTTTAGTCCAGTGATTGGGTTTTGTTTAGTCCAGTGATTAGGTTGTTTTAGCCCAGTGATTGGGTTTTGTTTAGTCCAGTGATTGGGTTTTGTTTAGTCCAGTGATTAGGTTTTGTTTAGTCCAGTGATTAGGTTGTTTTAGCCCAGTGATTGGGTTTTGTTTAGTCCAGTGATTAGGTTTTGTTTAAGCCCAGTGATTGGGTTTTGTTTAGTCCAGTGATTGGGTTTTGTTTAGTCCAGTGATTGGGTTTTGTTTAGTCCAGTGATTGGGTTTTGTTTAAGCCCAGTGATTGGGTTTTGTTTAGTCCAGTGATTGGGTTTTGTTTAGTCCAGTGATTGGGTTTTGTTTAGTCCAGTGATTGGGTTTTGTTTAGTCCAGTGATTGGGTTTTGTTTAGTCCAGTGATTGGGTTTTGTTTAGTCCAGTGATTAGGTTGTTTTAGCCCAGTGATTGGGTTTTGTTTAGTCCAGTGATTGGGTTTTGTTTAGTCCAGTGATTGGGTTTTGTTTAGTCCAGTGATTAGGTTGTTTTAGCCCAGTGATTGGGTTTTGTTTAGCCCAGCGGTTTGGTTTTGTTTAGTCCAGTGATTGGGTTTTGTTTAGTCCAGTGATTGGGTTTTGTTTAGCCCAGCGGTTTGGTTTTGTTTAGTCCAGTGATTGGGTTTTGTTTAGTCCAGTGATTGGGTTTTGTTTAGCCCAGCGGTTTGGTTGTTTTAGTCCAGTGATTGGGTTTTGTTTAAGCCCAGTGATTGGGTTTTGTTTAGTCCAGTGATTAGGTTGTTTTAGCCCAGTGATTGGGTTTTGTTTAGTCCAGTGATTGGGTTTTGTTTAGTCCAGTGATTGGGTTTTGTTTAGTCCAGTGATTATGTTGTTTTAGCCCAGTGATTGGGTTTTGTTTAGTCCAGTGATTGGGTTTTGTTTAGTCCAGTGATTAGGTTTTGTTTAGTCCAGTGATTAGGTTGTTTTAGCCCAGTGATTGGGTTTTGTTTAGTCCAGTGATTAGGTTTTGTTTAAGCCCAGTGATTGGGTTTTGTTTAGTCCAGTGATTGGGTTTTGTTTAGTCCAGTGATTGGGTTTTGTTTAGTCCAGTGATTAGGTTGTTTTAGTCCAGTGATTGGGTTTTGTTTAGTCCAGTGATTGGGTTTTGTTTAGTCCAGTGATTGGGTTTTGTTTAGTCCAGTGATTGGGTTTTGTTTAGTCCAGTGATTGGGTTTTGTTTAAGCCCAGTGATTGGGTTTTGTTTAGTCCAGTGATTGGGTTTTGTTTAGTCCAGTGATTGGGTTTTGTTTAGTCCAGTGATTGGGTTTTGTTTAGTCCAGTGATTGGGTTTTGTTTAGTCCAGCGGTTTGGTTGTTTTAGTCCAGTGATTGGGTTTTGTTTAAGCCCAGTGATTGGGTTTTGTTTAGTCCAGTGATTAGGTTGTTTTAGCCCAGTGATTGGGTTTTGTTTAGTCCAGTGATTGGGTTTTGTTTAGTCCAGTGATTGGGTTTTGTTTAGTCCAGTGATTAGGTTGTTTTAGCCCAGTGATTGGGTTTTGTTTAGTCCAGTGATTGGGTTTTGTTTAGTCCAGTGATTAGGTTTTGTTTAGTCCAGTGATTAGGTTGTTTTAGCCCAGTGATTGGGTTTTGTTTAGTCCAGTGATTAGGTTTTGTTTAAGCCCAGTGATTGGGTTTTGTTTAGTCCAGTGATTGGGTTTTGTTTAGTCCAGTGATTGGGTTTTGTTTAGTCCAGTGATTGGGTTTTGTTTAGTCCAGTGATTGGGTTTTGTTTAGTCCAGTGATTGGGTTTTGTTTAGTCCAGTGATTGGGTTTTGTTTAGTCCAGTGATTGGGTTTTGTTTAGTCCAGTGATTGGGTTTTGTTTAAGCCCAGTGATTGGGTTTTGTTTAGTCCAGTGATTGGGTTTTGTTTAGTCCAGTGATTGGGTTTTGTTTAGTCCAGTGATTGGGTTTTGTTTAGTCCAGTGATTGGGTTTTGTTTAGTCCAGTGATTGGGTTTTGTTTAGTCCAGTGATTAGGTTGTTTTAGCCCAGTGATTGGGTTTTGTTTAGTCCAGTGATTGGGTTTTGTTTAGTCCAGTGATTGGGTTTTGTTTAGTCCAGTGATTAGGTTGTTTTAGCCCAGTGATTGGGTTTTGTTTAGCCCAGCGGTTTGGTTTTGTTTAGTCCAGTGATTGGGTTTTGTTTAGTCCAGTGATTGGGTTTTGTTTAGCCCAGCGGTTTGGGTTAGGGTTAGGGTTAGGGTTAGGGTTAGGGTTAGCGGTTTGGTTTTGTTTAGTCCAGTGATTGGGTTTTGTTTAGTCCAGTGATTGGGTTTTGTTTAGCCCAGCGGTTTGGTTGTTTTAGTCCAGTGATTGGGTTTTGTTTAAGCCCAGTGATTGGGTTTTGTTTAGTCCAGTGATTAGGTTGTTTTAGCCCAGTGATTGGGTTTTGTTTAGTCCAGTGATTGGGTTTTGTTTAGTCCAGTGATTGGGTTTTGTTTAGTCCAGTGATTAGGTTGTTTTAGCCCAGTGATTGGGTTTTGTTTAGTCCAGTGATTGGGTTTTGTTTAGTCCAGTGATTAGGTTTTGTTTAGTCCAG
>NC_090183.1:46904355-46914355 GCF_024679245.1 Pseudorasbora parva
TAACTGCTGGGCTAAAACAACCCAACTGCTGGGCTAAACTGACTCAACAGCTGAGCTAAAACAACCCAATCGATGGGCTAAAACGACCCAACCGCTGGACTAAAACAACCCAACTGCTGGGCTTAAATAACTCATTATTTAATTACTGATTGTAATCTAAATTGTATTAATTTAGAATGAATTTATTTGTTTTTATACATTTTAGTTATGAATTTTATTCTTATTTCTAATTCATATTTGTTTATTTATTTATTTAATTAATTAATTAATTAATTTATTTATTTATTAATTTATTTATTTATTTATTTATTTTTACACAGTCTTTCTCTTAATTTGTGCTCTCCCTTGTGGAAGTGTCTCCTAAACTCTCTCTCTGGTCCTGCACCGCTCCTGACGGCTCTCCATATGGCCGGAGTTAAAGGCGGAGAGGTCTGCGGTAGATAATGCCGGCCGCGGTGGCTCCTCACCCGCTCTGGAACAGAAAGCGCGTGGCAGACTGCCACAAAACTGGCACGTCTTGTCCATCCTGATGCCCTCTCAAATATGGTTCTTTATTAAAGTAAATTCTGCATGTTTCATCATATCGAGCCCAAATTGGTCCTCATTAAACACGGATGTGCCCGGCACACTCTTAACTAATACCTCAGAGCATCCAATCAAACGCTTAATAGGTGGGTGACATCACTTCTCTGGCACACACACCGAGAGAAGCGGCTTCGAACATGCGGGACAGGCCCGGCCACACGCCATAATGACCCTGCCTTTCGTTATCTTTAATTGCTAATAGGCTGGCCTTAAATATCAGCTCAACTTTTCACGCTTGGAAACACCCCGTGTGTCTTTCTCCCTTAAACACACTTCCTCCGGTTTCATGTGTGTGTTTTCCTGAACTCACGACACACACAGACGAGAGGCCAATTAAAGCGCACAGAGATTACATACACACTCTCACAAAGCTAACATTCCAGTTTCATTCCTCTGTAGAGTACAAATAAAAATCAACCCAAGAAACTGGGCACCATTGCATCATAAAAATACAAACTTATGTTAAAAAAAGCCGTCCAGCTTGTGATTTCTCACACGTCCAACATCGAGTCTTACAGAAAATAACTAATTTCAGAAAGACTGCTTTCAGAATGTCTGACAATCCCATGGACGAGTCTGGGTTTGGCCGTCGCCAGGAGAACGGGACTCGCCTGACTGCAGTGTGCCAATGGTAAAGTTTGATGGAGGGGGGATTATGGGGTGGGGTTGTTTTTCAGGGGTTGGCCCCTTAGTTCCAGTGAAAGGAACTCTTAATGCTTCACCAAGAAATTTTGGACAATTTCACGCTCCTGACTTTGTGGGATCAGTTTGTGGACGGCCCCTTCCTGCCCCAGCATGACTGCGCTCCAGTGCACAAAGCGTCGCTCCATAAAGACATGGATGAGGAGTTTGGTGTGGAGGAACTGGACTGGCCATGTTGACTTTATATCTCATTAAATGATGTTGAGTATAAACAGGGTTGGCAGGTTTGCACAACCAAACTAGCCTAATGGCCTTTGAATAAAACACAATGTCTTTACTTTAAATGTGGTTTGTGTGCCTCAGGTGTGCTCGCTGATGCCCTCCTCCTGTCTTCATATGTTAGAGCTCAGGTAAGCTCTGTGCTGAAGTCTAACAGGGCCGGGATAAAGGGCTCCATGCGCTGTGGTTGTCAAAGAATGAACACGCATGTGACACAAAATCAATTCACTGAGAGTTTACAATCTCGCCCTGCAAACCTGCACAACTGCTGATGCCTCCGTCTCTGACACGGCTGGGAAAGTTACTTCACTACAGATTTCAATTCATCCTTTACAAAGTAATGTGTAATGTATGTTTGTTAATTCTGTAACTCAATCTAAATACTGAAGAACACTAATAAGGCGTAAAACACACACATAGGACTTGATTATTCCTCTGCATATTATTTTAAACAACCGTTTTTCACAGCACAAAATGTAGACAATTTTAGACAAAAGAAAGAAATACTGATTCTGAAGAAGGAAATACAACACATTAGGTTTGGGGAGTGTACACTTTTCTACTAATTTTGACTTTTTTGAGAAACATGTAGTTATGTTTTTCAGAAGGGCTGCACTAAACGAACAAATATGATCTTCAAACAGCATAAGAATAATCTACACGTCCTCAGAGGTGGACAAAGTCAAAAGTCAAATGCCATCATGGTTTAAGCCAGTCAGTGACGCTCCATCTGACACACTAGCAGACGACTAACTTAAACTCATTTAAATACTTGTAGAAAAGTTACAAAGCTGCTGTCACTTTAAGGCCGAATGCACGGATCCAATACACTGATACACATCTGATATTCTCACACTTTACCATTCTCTTTCTCCCAGATGTTTATATTTTTAATATTTTATAAGACATGCACCAAGTGTATGCCAACTAAACTAATCTTGATTTTTTTTTAAACTGAAACACACTTTCAAAGTACAGCTATGGGTGCACACACTTGTGCCTAAGAACCGTCTTCTTCCATTTTGCTATGAACTGATCAGTGTTCAAAAAAAGTTGGGAAAATGTATTTGACCCTATAAGAGTGATTCCTGACAGACTGTCTGAAACAACCACACCAAAAAACCTTTTAATGAAGGAAAAAATCATCCTCCGACTTTCAGAGCTGCGACAGAAACGGCTTTCGACTTCGAGGACCTTGATAGAAATGTAGTGGAGTAAAGAGGACGATATTTGTCTTTCAGATGGAGTGAAGTTAAAGTCAGAAGTTTCCAGAAAAAATAATACTCCAGTAAAGCACAGAGACTCAAACAGTGAACTTCAGTACAGGACTCGAGTAAATGAGCTGAGTTACTGTCCGGCTCTGATCATCCTCCTGTGCAAAGGTTTTCACCCCCTACTCTTAATCTATTGCGTTTCATGAAAGCTTGTTTACGACACGAAATATAACAATAAAAAGGTACTTGCAACTTTTCCGACTTCATAATTTGCTATTGTGAGTTTGCATCTTTCAGTTCAGACTTTAGTTTCTCAGAATTGTGACATTTGAAGTCCTGATTGTGATATAAAGTCATAATTCTGAGAAAAAGTTGTATTTTCCCCTCATAAATGGACATTATAATTTGCAATTGCGAGAAAAAAAGTCAGAATTATGAGATAAAAAGTCGCAATTACCTAAACAAATGACTTACACTAGGGACTCACAGACAATCACAAAACATGAGAGCCGCTCATAAATATAACTGTAAATGTTATCATTTTGACTAGTGAAATATCTAAACATCTAATATGTGACATTGCTTATTGAGGAAAGGACTAAATAAAACACATGATCACATGAGAATGCGTATCAATAATACGAGTGCAATGTCGTGGAATGTGTATGATGCGCACTTTATGGCGTGTGTATGACACACTCTTAGGTAAGATGGGGGGGTGTATATAATACGGCATAAAGTGTGTATAATGTGCATGCGAAAAACGCCATATGTCATTTATATACCACAACATTGCACACTCATATTATGTATATGCATTTCATGTGACTGGGCTCAAATAAAAGTAACGTGACATTTTTATGATCCCAGATCCCTCTTATTTTGTTGAAATTAAAAAAAGAAATTGCATATTCTGCAAGGGTTATGAAACTCATGAGCAGAACGGTATCTGAGGAGAGTCTGAGAATAATCACTGTTTACAGTAATTAAATAAATTACATTTAAATTCAAAGTAATCACCTTGGAAATCTAAAACACTTTTCAGATGTAACTGTAATTCGATTACCACCCATTGAAAATGTAAGAAATGCAATACAGTTCCTCAAAATGTGTTTCGCTCCTGCCCAACCCTGGTCTCTGACGATCTGAGGATGAGAGAGAGAGAGAGAGAGAGAGAGAGAGAGAGAGAGAGAGAGAGAGAGAGACAGAGAGAGAGAGAGAGAGAGCAAGAGAGGGAGAGAGAGAGAGAGAGAGAGAGAGAGAGAGAGAGAGAGAGAGAGAGAGTGTGTGTGTGTGTGTGTGTGTTCATCTGGGAAAAGTGCCCATATAAGGAGTTCCGCTCTTTATGATGTCATACAGGGCCATACAAAAGCGTTCTGGATCCTGAAGGAGTCTATTTGACAGAATACGTCCAACTCGTGTTTTGAAATGTTGTCAATGCTAATCATGAGAATAAACTCGTTAATGACAAAATACAGGAAACAGCATTAGACCCCCCCCCCCCCCCTTAACCTCTGACCCTCTGAGTGGAGAAAAGGTCAAAATTAAGATTATTCCATCACACAGACTCTCAGAAATGCAAATATGACCCATTTGAAAGTGATTTTACTCATAACTGAAAAAGAAAAATAACTAATGCATGTATGTTTGTACGGGGTGTAATGCTAGCGTCCCTGCGGCGGGCCACACTTTGTTCTTTTATTAATGATGTGTGCCGTTCACATGAACAGCCTTCCTCCAAAAATGATGACGACTGATCAAATTAGCCAAGAAAACACTCCTCACACGCCCATTGTGAATCATCGTTGGCATTGAATATGCAAATATCATTAGTGTGCGTGTTAATACAGAAGTGTGCTTGTGTGTCTTCAGCATGGGCTGCTGGACGCTCCGAGGGGTCAACGGCCATTAGTGAGAGCATCGATTCAGACGTGAAGGATAGCGCTTCAATGATTTACGGGTGACTGATATTAATGACGGGAGGAGGAATTATGAGGGATTGAAGCGAGACGTTCAGAGACAGTAAAACACTGCAGGGAATCTAAACAACACACATGTGAGGAGAAGTCCATCTATCTATCATCATAATGCTATATTTAATTACGAAAAACAGTATAGTGTGCAAATAGGCCTTGGCCTTACATTTTAGCGGGCATTCCAATAGACAATATACTTAAAAAAAAAAACATCTGATTAAATAATCTCTACATTGATGTTTGGTTTGTTAGGGACAATCTTTGGCCGAACTATCTGGAAGTCTGAGGTTGCAAAACATCTAAATATTGAGAAAATCTCCTTTAAAGTTGTCCAAATTAAGTCCTTAGCACTGCATATTACTAATAATAATATATTTATGATACAGTGGGTAGAGAAAGTATTCAGACGCCCTTACAGTTTTCACTCTTTGTTATATTGCAGCCATTTGCTAAAATCATCATGGTTTAGTTCGCATCTTTCTCCGCCGCCATTACTGGGGACACTAAAATTATGATTAAAGTTATTCAACTAATTGTACAAAAAATGTATGAATTAGGTTTTATTTAATTCTATAAACTATAATACTGATAAACTATAATACTGATCTGCCCACATTGTCTCTCTCTGATAAATTAAAATAAGCTGATAACATCACTGTTTACTCCAGAACGACTGTACAGCCCAATCTAATTCTGCTGCAGTATTGTCCTGTTTAACACTGAAGCTGCTCTGACACAATCGGCGCTGGAGAAGAGCGATAGAAATAAAGATGATTGATTGATTGATTGAACTACATCTCAAACTAGCGCTCGACATCAACGTCATCGTTCTCAGACACTCCCTCTGTTCGCTGATTGGACTGGTAAAAATGTGTTCAGAGAAAACCTAAGACTACACAGCAGTCCCAGACAGAGTACTGAAGGAAAATGAAAATTGAGCGGAAGTACGTATGAGGGCAGATCCTGGCTAAAAATCTCCTTTAAAGTTGTCCAAATGAAGTTCTTAGCACTGCATATTACTAATAATAATACATTAATGATACAGTGGGTAGAGAAAGTATTCAGACGCCCTTACAGTTTTCACTCTGTTATATTGCAGCCATTTGCTAAAATCATTTAAGTTCATTTTTATTTCTCATTAATGTACACACAGAACCCCATATTGACAGAAAAAACAGAATTGTTGATGTTTTTGCAGATTTATTAAAAAAGAAACCCTGAACTATCACATGGTCTAAGTGTTCAGACCGTTCGCTCAGCGTTTAGCAGAAGCACCGTTTTGATCTAATACAGCCGTGAGTCTTTTTGGGAAAGATGCCACAAGTTTTCCACCGCTGGATTTGAGGATCCTCTGCCATTCCTCCTGCAGATCCTCTCCAGTGCTGTCAGGTTGGATGGTAAATGTTGGTGGACAGCCATTTTCAGGTCTCATCAGAGATGCTCAATTGGGCTTAAGTCAGGGCTCTGGCTGGGCCATTCAAGAACAGTCACGGAGTTGTTGTGAAGCCACTCCTTCATTATTTTAGCTGTGCTTTGGGTCATTGTCTTGATGGAAGGTGAACCTTTGGCCCAGTCTGAGGTCTTGAGCGCTCTGGAGAAGGTTTTCGTCCAGGATATCCCTGTTCTTGGCCACATTCATCTTTCCCTCGATTGCAACCAGTCGTCCTGTCCCTGCAGCTGAAAAACACCCCACAGCATTATGCTGCCGCCACCATGCTTCACTGTTGCGACTGTATTGGACAGGTGATGAGCAGTGCCTGGTTTTCTCCAAACATACCGCTTAGAATTAGGGTCAAAAAGTTCAATCTTGGTCTCATCAGACCAGAGAGTCTTATTTCTCATCATCTTGGAGTCCTTCAGGTGTTTTTCAGCAAACTTTCATGTGTCTCGCACTGAGGAGAGGCTTCCATCGGCCACTCTGCCATAAAGCAGTGATGGTGGACTTTCTCCATCTCTGCATCTCTGGAGCTCAGCCACAGTGATCTTTGGGTTCTTCTTTATCACTCTCACCAAGACTCTTTATATTAAAAAACAAAACAAAAAAACAACAACACAGTGTTTGTGCACTGTTCGATTAACGGAGACTTCCTTACAGCACTCCCAGGCTGTTGCTCTTGTTTGTTTAGTTGCTTCTATTGCTCTCCTCTTTTGTAAGTTGCTTTGGATAACAGCATCTGCTAAATGATTAAATGCACATTTAAATGGTCAGAAGAAATAATTAAATATGAAAGAATAAAGAGTTAAATATGTGAATGTCACAGCAAAGGGTCTGAATACTTAGGTCGATGTGATATTTCAGTTTTTCTTTTTTAATAAATCTGCAGAAATAGCAACAATCCTGTGTTTGTCTGCCAATATGAGGTGCTGTGTGTACATTAATGAGAAAGAAAAAAAAACCTTAAATGATTTTAGCAAATGCCTGCAATATAACTATCACACAATCCACTGAGAGGTGAGGTTTAGAACCCAGTCCAGTTTTTATGAAACAAACTTAAATCCAGAAAATGAAACAAAGACTTGGCAAAAGGCAAACAAAAGACTTGACTTGAAACAAAGCATAAACTTGGACATAAACTAGCCTCACCAACAATGGGTAACAACATCTAATAACTGACAAAGACTATGGCAAACATGAGGGCTTAAATACACAAGGGCTAATGACAAGACAAGGGACTCCTGTGAACAATGATCAACCCATTAACCAATGACAACACGACACAGGAACACACGAGGGCATGGAGTCACATGACAAAACATGACAGTGAACATGAAAACTGCAGAACATGAAACATGAACCCAACACCAAAACATCCTATGACAATAACAGAGTGGACAATTTAAGGGGGTCTGAATACTTTCAGTATCCAATGTATATTTACGGTTGGACATTTACTAAATATCTTCACGGAACATGATCTTAATATCATAATGATTTGTGGCAAATGAATGATTTTGACCCACACAATGTGGCTATCGCCACAGACAAACCCGTGAGATTATGACTGCTGTTGAGCTCCAGCGGCACAGATGTAAAATCAAAAGTTATATTGTCAGTTTCGGTGTCTTATCATAATTGTCTGATCTCTGTAAAGCTGAAAGAGAACGGATGCTCTCCACCTGCGATCCTGCGGCGGTTTAGAAAGCAGACGCTCATTTCTCATGTGGCTCGTTCTGCAAATAAACGCAGACAGATCGCTTCATCGCCGCGGGTCACATTTACATTCAAAGCATAAAGTAAAGATGACCTGAAAAATATCACCTACAGGTAATAAAGATATTAATGCAGAACGACTGACACAACGCTGTTAATGAGAGCCTTCGGAGCAGAGGTCTGCTGAACTTTTGCACAGTCACACACGGCTCATATCTGGACAATATGGCTTCCATCCGGTCATTATCAGAGCTTCATGTTGAGTCTCAGCACTGCAAAAAAGCTTTTCTTACTTAGTATTTTTGTCTTGTTTCTAGTCTAAATATCTAAAAAAATCTTAAAAGAAGAAGTATTTACTAGACAAGCAAAAGTAATTGTCTTGTTTTGGGAAATATAACTCAAAATGAAGAGAGTTTTTGTTTAAAATAAGATAAATAATCTGCCAATGGGGTGAGAAAATAATCTTAATTCAACAATCAAAACAAGATTATTTTTCTTAAATTTGCTTTTCTTTAAGCAAAAACTCTCTTCATTTTAAGTTGTTTTTTTTTTTTTAAACAAGACAATAATTTTTACTTGTCTACACTGTAAAAAAATATTTAGAACAAAAGTTACCTGGTTGCCTTAAAATTTTGAGTTTAGTTAAATTAAAATGTTGAGTTAATACAATGAAAATATTTTGAGATTTGACAACCTTTATTAAAATATTATTAACAGATGTTGTAAGCATATTGGGTAATTGTGTGTTTTATTTGTGATAACGCAGCCAAATTGTGCTATTTTCATGATTTATCAAATATTTTATGTGGTTCAGATACAATAATATTTTGAGTTTCTATTTATTAAACAAATTTCCTTCATTGCATCAACTCAAATTCTTAATTTCAATAAACTCAACATTTTAAGGCAACCAGGTTACTTACTTTTTTAAGTTAAACCAACAAAAAACAGCCAAAGTTTTTTACAGTGTAGTAAATGTTTCTTAATGTAAGAATGTACACTAAAAAAAAAGTGTTGGTTTAACTTTAAAAAGTAAGTAACCTGGTTGCCTTAAAATGTTGAGTTTATTGAAATTAAAAATTTGAGTTGATGCAATGAAGGAAATTGGTTTAATAAATAGAAACTCAAAATATTATTGTATCTGAACCACATAAAAAATGTGATAAATCATGAAAATAGCACAATTTGGCTGCATCATCACAAATAAAACACACACAATTACCCAATATGCTTACAGAATCTGTTAATAATGTTTTAATTAAGGTTGTCGAATCTCAAAAAAGGTTCATTGTATTAACTCAAAATTTTAATTTCAATAAACTCAAGATTTTAAGGCAACCAGGTAAAAAAAAAGTCTAAATATTTTTTTACGGTGTCGATATTTGGATTAGAAACAAGACAAAAATACTAAGTAAGTTTTTTGCAGTGAGCCAGATTTAAGTTGGATGCTCTTCTTACTCAGTATTTTTGTCTTGTTTTAGTCAAAATATCTAATAATTCTTACATTAAGAAACATTTATTAGACAAGCAAAAGTAATTGTCTTGTTTTGGGGAAAATAACTCAAAATGAAGAGAGTTTTTGCTTAAAATAAGATCAATAATCTGCCAATGGGGTGAGAAAAATAATGTTGCTTTAAGATTATTTTGCTTAACCCAATGCCAGATTATTTATCTTATTTTCTCTCTTAATTTTGAGTTATTTTTTTCCCAAAACAAGAGAATAATTTTTACTTGTCTAGTAAATGTTTCTTAAAATAGCAGCTAAACAGTAGAGCAATGGCGCTAGCAACGCCAAGGTCATGGGTTCGATTCCCAAGGAAAGCAAGAACTGACAAAACATGTAAAGTGTGTACTTTGAATGCAATGTTAGTCGCTTTGGATAAAAGTGTGTGCTAAATGTTAGAAGTTTTAGATATTTAGACTAGAAACAAGACAAAGATACTAAGTAAGAAGAGCCTTTTTTGCAGTGAGCCAGATTTCGGTCCGGCCTTTCTGGACGTGAGTGTGTTTAATGCACATGAGTCTACACCTGCAGGACGTGTTTTTCTCTCAGGACTCGAGGTTTAAAACTGCTTAACAGAGACTCATTGTCTATTTCCCGACATGATGAGATCGGATCACGGATCTATACGGAATAAATCATTTACACCTCC
>NC_090183.1:46919355-46924355 GCF_024679245.1 Pseudorasbora parva
CCTAAGTCAGCAGCGGTATTAATGCACCTGTATTAAAAAGAACCAAGAGTATGCAGTTACATCATCCCTTCAGCGAGTCAAAGGGAGATTGTGTGAGTTTTCCTTGTGATGTCAATTTGGCTTCAGTGGGATTTTTCACCTGTTTTCTCACATCCGGCGATCCATCCCTGATGTTCCAGATCCGTTCCTTTCAATGGTTCACTGCGCGACAGAGACAGCAAAACAGCAGAAAATGAGAAAAGTGAGTTCACACACGCACACAAATATGAAGAAAGTCACTCTGAGTTTGGCCTGCCACACGTCTGACGGTGATTATATGACCCTTTTAGCGAGTAATTTTCCCTGGATTAGAAAAACAATCAATCCAATCACACCAAGGGAAAACCAGAGAGCTGGTTTGGGCGGAAATCTCTTAAGAAGTTATGGTGTGTTGAGAGAGGCTGAATCTGCGGCGCTGGATATATTTCCACCCACAGTAATTCATTTACAGCTTCAGAGCAAAAAGAACAGAGTCTTTGTGGTCTTTAAAAAGCTTATCCTCTCTGTCTGTAGAGGCAATGAGAACACTGTTCAAAACGCTACAAAGAGAGCGAGAGCAGGACAAAAACAGTGATAAAGTTTAGCAAATGAAGTCGCTGACCTGCGCTTGAGATTAATGTGAAACAAGGTGCCCCGACTTCTGAGGACGCGGCGGGAACCCACGGCGCTCTTCATGTGCTTGACATTGAAAGTTTGGCGAATGGGGGGAAGAGAAAAAATCTGTCGTTTGTCATTTGTATGCAAATTCCGCTGTTACACAAATTAACCTTTGAACCCCGTGTCACTCCTCATCTGGTGAAATCATGGGCCGCTTTTTCCGGGTCAGAGACCGTCTCATCCTTTATTGTGGCTGATGGAAGTCAAACGCGGCTCTGAGAACACAAAAACAGAATAAAACGTGTTATTGGGTAAACAGCTCATCTCTTCAGCAGGACAGGAATAAAACGCAGACGTCTTGAACTCCTGTTACTCGAGAGCCGATCCTTATTTTCATGTGTGTAACTTTGTTATGCCAGAGACCTTCTGCTCTTTAAAAATAAACAAAATATGAATATTCAAAAACACCAAACCTGCATTTATTTGATCAGAAATCTAATTCTATGTAAACTGTAATTTATTCCTGTGATCAAAGCTGAATTTATTTGATTAGAAATACAGTAAAAATTGTGAAATATTATTCCAATGCAAATCAGCTGTTTTCTCCATTTAAATTAAAACCTTCATTTATTTGATTAAAAAATACAATAAAAATCACTAAATATTTTTCAATGTAAATCAGCTGTTCTCTATGTGAATATATAATAAAATTACATTTATTTCAGTGATAAAACCTGAATTTATTTAATACAAAATACAGTAAAATTTTTGAAATATTCCTCCAATCAGCTGTTTTCTATGTGAATATTAAGTAAAGTGTAATTTATTGCAGTGATTAAACCTCAATTTATTTAATTAAAAATACAATAAAAATCACAAAATATTATTGCAATGTAAATCTGCTGTTCTTTTTGTGAATATTTAATAAAGTGTAATTTATGTCTGTGATAAAACCTGAATTTACTTGATTGGAATTACAGTAAAAATTGTGAAATATTATTACAACATAAATCATCTGTTCTCTGTGTGAATATTTAGTAAAGTGTAATTTATTTCAGTGATAAAACCTGAATTTATTTAATTAAAAATACAGTAAAAAATGTTAAATATTCCTCCAGTATAAATCAGCTGTTCACTATGTGAATATAAAATAAAGTGTTATTTATTTCAGTAACAAAACCTGAATTGATTTGATTAGAAATACAGTAACAATTGTGAAATATTCCTCCAGTGTAAATCATCTGTTCTCCATGAGAATATATAGTAAAGTGTAATTAGTTTCAGTGATAAAACCTGAATTTATTTAATTAAAAAATACAATAAAAATCACAAAATATTGTTCCAATGTAAATCAGCTGTTCTCTATGTGAATATATAATAAAATTACATTTATTTCAGTGATAAAACCTGAATTTATTTAATACAAAATACAGTAAAATTTTTGAAATATTCCTCCAATCAGCTGTTTTCTATGTGAATATTAAGTAAAGTGTAATTTATTGCAGTGATTAAACCTCAATTTATTTAATTAAAAATACAATAAAAATCACAAAATATTATTGCAATGTAAATCTGCTGTTCTTTTTGTGAATATTTAATAAAGTGTAATTTATGTCTGTGATAAAACCTGAATTTACTTGATTGGAATTACAGTAAAAATTGTGAAATATTATTACAACATAAATCATCTGTTCTCTGTGTGAATATTTAGTAAAGTGTAATTTATTTCAGTGATAAAACCTGAATTTATTTAATTAAAAATACAGTAAAAAATGTTAAATATTCCTCCAGTATAAATCAGCTGTTCACTATGTGAATATAAAATAAAGTGTTATTTATTTCAGTAACAAAACCTGAATTGATTTGATTAGAAATACAGTAACAATTGTGAAATATTCCTCCAGTGTAAATCATCTGTTCTCCATGAGAATATATAGTAAAGTGTAATTAGTTTCAGTGATAAAACCTGAATTTATTTAATTAAAAAATACAATAAAAATCACAAAATATTGTTCCAATGTAAATATGCTGTTCTCTATGTGCATATATAGTAAAGTGTGATTTATTCCGGTGATCATCATCATCATTCCTCCAGTCTTCAGTGTCACACAATCCTTCAATAATCATCTGATGATCAACACAGATTTTATGATTATTAAAACGTTTCATATTTCTGTGGAAACCGATACATTGTATTTCTCATGATTCTTTGATGAACAGAAAGTTCAAAAGAACAGCATGTATTAAATGCATGTTTGATGACCCACATGTAGGCGTTGTTGCCCGTGCTCTCCTGAAGGAAACTCAGTGGGGTTGGTGAATGCCCAGCCGAGGTTGTTGTGGTTTTCTCCGTCAGACCCACCAGCTCGATGACAAACCGGCTGTGTGAAATGGGTTTAGACAAACAAACAAAACAGTCCTGCGATGGCCGGCGGCGCCATGGCTCCACGATTCCTTCAAAGGTTTCCCTCAGGACAGTGTGCACGGATATAATCCGGGCTTTGAAGAGAACCCTCCACATGTCTCCAGGCTCGAGTGTGGAAGTGGCATCTGAGGGTTACTGGAGGAGAACCAAAATCTGAGTCTGAGGTGAAGAGACGCACCTGCCAGACACATGCGCTTCCGTTTACCCCTCTTTATGCATTTTAATCTCTCAATTATGACTGTAGGTGATCACATTTGAATAGACATTCGTAACCCCTGGCACTTGAATAAATTAGCATGAAGAAAGAAGGTGTTTTATGCCCGTCTCGTCGCGACGCCGGTAAAGAAGAGGCTCTCAGTGCACAAGAGCTCCTCTACAAAGACAGCCGGCAAAAAACAAACCACATATTTACTCCTTATACCAACTTTTCCGGCCTTGCTCCGAGTGTCAATAGCGGGGCGATGCTAATGAGATCCTCGACGTGCCATCCACCCCCCAAACCTCCCCCAGTCAAGGGTCACATTTTAATCACTGGCTCTCGAGTGGAGGAGCTCCAGCAGAGAGAGAGGGACACTCATCTTCAGCCCAGATCTCGAGAGCTCCAGAAATCAGGGCTTTCACTCGCGTCTGTGCTTCAAGTTGTTGAGGCAATTGGAAATGTGATTGGACATGGTGAGCGCGAGAGAGAGAGAGAGAGAGAGAGAGAGAGAGAGAGAGAGAGAGAGAGAGAGAGAGAGAGAGAGAGAGAGATCGTCCAGCGGCTCGTCTCCCGCAGATCCCGAGCCTCGCTGTCATTCAGCGATATTCATATTCATGTCCATGAAGATATTTAGTAAATGTCCAAACGTAAATATATTTTAAATGTATTATTAGTAGTAACATGGATTGCTGAGGATTTTGAGCGCCATTTTGTCAACCTGGTCTCATTTGGACAAATGTAGCTGTGGCAACGTTTTTGCAAAATGGAAAAAATACGTACCATTAGGTATATATATATCGCAACAGTTTCCAACAGAGATGAACACTAGAGGCAGTAAAACAGCTCTATAGACCCTTTTACTGTTTGTATACAATGATGACGTAGCAACGTATGCGCGCGCATTTTGGCAACAAACAGTGGCGAGAATCAGCAGCATGTCAAGCTACGTGAGCGGATTAAGCAACACAAACCGAGAAAGTTATTTTAAAAAGTTGACTTTATCAAATGGTATTCGGCTACCAGATCCGTGTACTATAGTGGAGTGGAGAGAAGACGTTAGCAGATGGCCAGATATAACTTAGTGGTCGGATATATACGTATTTAGTTAAGAAACCGAGCGCGTACACCCTAAAGTTTAATTTTGTTGCTTGCATACATTTCTCAGATCGCTATTTTGCAATTAAACTATTAATAAAATCATTACAAATGAAATTAGCCAATCAGCCAATGTTGGGAGGTTTATTATAAATAATTAAGTTGCAGTAAATGTTTTACAGATGAATTTTTTTACGCGAGCATTTTTATGTCCTCGTTCCAATCAATGCATTTATTCGCCTGCAGCCACAGGTACCGCCAGTTCTTCTGAAACGGCCGCGATCCGGTCGGAATCCCATAAAACTTAAGTCCATTGGTGGAATAGCGATTAGTGCAACCGAAAACGCAACAGCCAGACATTTTGATGCTGGGAAACCGTTTTGATAAACTTTCGGAGTTGCTCACACGTTAGAACCACTAGGGAACAACACCACTTCCGTTGCCATAATGCGTGCGCAACTCTTTGATCACGTGGGCTGTAAAAGGGTCTATGATTTATTTATTTATTATTTTTTTTACTATAGTCCATGATTTTTTACATTTTGGAGTTTGCGTCACTTAATCACCTTCAAATGTTCGGCTTCTCTGACCTATTAATCTCGACAGCTCAGCTGGGACAGATTTAAACTTGCGATGCTGAAAGCT